>NW_028246435.1:0-126823 GCF_964263255.1 Lissotriton vulgaris | reverse complement strand
CCATCTTCAACAAAAAAATTTTAAAGTTAAAAAATGAAGAGATTGTGAAACTGGAAGCTATAGATAAAATAGAGCATATGGGAGAAACAATTATTTTGTCAGAAAATTTGAAATCAAAATTGGATTCATTAGAGAAGAGTATATCTAAAACTGCAGGTTTTGAAAAGACTCCGAATGCGTGTTTAAATTGTCATATTTTGAGAAGGAATTTAAATTACAAATTTCTGACAATCCTGCTGAATATTTTGTGAAAATTTTTCTTGACCAGAACATATGTCTAAAAGATTTCGAATTTCTGAAACACTTTCTATTTTTTGCTCTATCACTGCTACATTTCTCAAACATAGAATTCAATAAATGGAAGAATCTTTGATCCCGATTTTCAACAATCTGTTCTTGTAAACTTTGAAGAAAAAAAACAACATTAACCACTACATTAGCATAGCAGTTGACACCTGAACTGTTTTCAAAATGAAATCCAACAACATCTTCAACAGAATCCTTTGTCTTTCTGCTTACAATTACAGTTTCATCTATTTTTTTTCTTTTTGCTACTACCTTACTGCAATTGTTCTCATTTCTTCTTTTTCGGCTTACCATACGTTTTTCAAACAGAGGATATTGAGGCAAATGTGGAGCATACTCTCTTCTTAACCTATTGTATTCTTTAACACAATCTAGATCTGCACAAATCTTTGTCTCAACACACTTAATCAAGTACAATCCTGATAAAGTTCTGACTCGTGATATTGCCACATATGCCATACCCTCTTTAAATACAGAACTTCCAATGTTCACTATCTACACTTAAACCTTGAGATTTATGAATTGTCACCGCATATGCCTAACAAACAGGAAACTGTTTTCGGCGAACATATAAGTCTTTTACAAGCAAATATCTAGCAGAACAATGACTGATTTGTTGTACTTACTCAATGCCATCAAATTTAATTTCTTAAAATTCAATTCCATCTCTATTTCTATAATTCACAAAATTAGCAACATAACCCATTGCTCCATTTACCATACCTCTTTCAACATTTAAATTCCTTCTCAAAATGATACGACAATTTAAACACACATTCAGAGTCTTTTCAAAACCAGCTGTTTTAGATATACTGTTCTCTAATGAATCCAATTTTGTTTTCAAATTTTCTGACAAAACAATTGTTGCACCCATATGCTCTATTTTATCTATTGCTTCCAGTTTCACAATCTCTTTATTTTCTAACTTTAACATTTTGTTGTTGAAGATGGAACATTCTTGCAGAGTTGGCATCAAACATATCCCAGATTTCTTCTCAGTAATTTTTTAAAAAATATTCTCTGGAAGAATGTTTTCATTTGGATACAAATTTGAAATTAATCGAGCATGTAAAGCTACTTTCCCAAGCTCACTTACTTTTCCGATTCTTACATCTTGTAGAATATTTTTATAATCTTCATCCTTTGCCTGTCGCATATTTTGAAGCAGTTCGGCATATTTAAAATGTAACCATATATTAACGTTTCCAATGCTTCCAAGGGACTTCCTGGTATCTTCATGCGTGAGCATTTTAAACACTGGTTGTCCTTTTACTGGAGTCAACTGCAGTAGATCTCCAAAAACAATAATGTGTTTTCCTCCAAATAACACATCATACTCTGTTCTAAGAATTTCTTGCATTCTCAAATGCACAAAAGAAAGCATTAGATTTGAGACCATGCTTACTTCATCAATGATAAGAAGTTTCATTTTTTTCAGGGATCTGGAAACTTAAGAACACGCATCTCCAGATAGCTTGTTGTAATGCAATTTATTATCATGCTCAACTGGCAGCATCAGTAAACGATGTAGAGTAATCCCTTTAATGTAATGTGCTGCCAGTCCAGTTGGAGCAGTTACAACACAAGACAGCGGTGATTCAGTCCTTTTCTGCAAATAAGTTGCAATGGCTTTAATCAGAAAACTTTTTCCTGTTCCCACTTCTCCACTTATGTACAGTCGGACAGGCTTAAATGACGTACATGAGCACACTTTTTTCTCATGTCTTAATCCATGTTCAATCTGTTCTGTGACTTCGTCATATATCTTTTTCTGCTCAACGTTTAGTTGCTTTACCACATCTTTTAAGTTAACTACATCCTCTTGAGCTTGTTCCATAGCTCTTTTCACCTCATCCATGGCAGTTGCAGCTTCATTTTGGATAATTGGTCCTCCTAGTGGATCCTGGCTCAATGAAGTAGAACTCTGACTATCTTGAGAACTGTTTCTAGCTATCTCTTCAGCAATTGTGGTTTCTTGCTCTATTTCTTCGTTCAACATTTGCAGATAATTTGGAAAAACAGGACATTCTATGGTATCCTTGGTTGCATTAAAAGAGTCTTCATAACAGAGGAAATCGCCAAGTAGTTCCTCTTCTGTACGCCATGGCTCAAAGAGTTGCAAAAGATCTAAATAGTAAAATCCTCATTTGTCTGGAGATTCGCAACTCAATTTTCGATGATTAATCAAATAGCCTTTTCTCTGCTTCACTAGACATCCTTCATACCCAATGACAGCATATTTTCCATTATTGATATCTTCTGTAATGTTCCTCATATAACTGTAGTTTGCAGAACTTCATACAAACAAGTGTTCTCAAGGTGAGTACTTCTATTTGGATAGTATGTATCCAACATATTTGTCTTCAAAATATCTGTACTATTTGGTCCTTTCTCCGCAAAATATTTAATTTCTTGTACAGATTTCAAAACTCGGTTTTGTGTTGCAGCAAGACCTAGACTCACCCAAATGATTGTTCTTGATTTGGCATAGAGACTTGCTGATGATAACCGATCAAAACATTCATATGCTCCAATTTTTCGATGCGACAACATCTTCAGACTCAAACTGTATAATTTTTTACTTATACTCTTTTCATGTGAAATGTCTTCCCACATTTCCTTCAGTTCAGTCTTTTCTTTTTTTGTGATGTAAGATGTCACATATCGAGCCACAGCAATAGAGTTGTCAGCATTGAACTGAATATCCATGTTAGCATTCCACATGGATAAAATCACTGGGTTGTAGTCATTGATATACTTGGACTCTTCGTTTCTTTTTAAATTGTATGTATTTTTTGGTGATTTCCTTGTCACAGTATGTCGCAGAGAAGACATCAAATGATTTACTCTTCCTTTAGAAATCACTGGTCGTGGAAACGCAAAACGACATTTGGTGTAGAATTTCTCCTTGTTTTTAAATTTTCGACGACAGTACTTTCCACAACGATGAGACTGAAAACGTATAACTTGTTGCCTTAAACTGTTTTCTTCAGTAGTTTTCGGAACAGCACATGTTGAATATTCTTCAATGAAACTCATCACTGTGTCATCCGAATCAGTTCCAAATGTGGGTGCATCTTTAATCCATAACAACATATGTATATGAGGGGCACCTCTCGCTTGATATTCAATCCTCCAAAAGAAATCCAAAACCTCTCCAAGGGGAGGATTTTTTTTGTTGGTATTAAAAGACATCATAGCTTCAAATCTATGATTAAAATATCTGCAAACATTCACTGGACCCAAAGAACACAGTTCTCCATGTGTTTTCAATTCTATATTTTGTATGTTTCCATTTGCCTCTCGCAGAAATTGAAGTAAGTCGTCCCATGCATACTCAGCACAGCTAAGAGTGAGGAACCATGTAGGAGTTCCTAAGTTTCTTAGCATACATTTCAATTCCCCATGATGACAGAACAAATACTCGTTTGTTCCACGCTGACATGCCATGAGATTGTTTAGCTGAGATTCCAAAATACTGTCTTGCAGATTGACTTTCTCAATAAGGTCCCTCGCCGAAACATTTTGCAGATGAGCTCCACTTTTCAGTATATGATTAACTGCATAAGAAAGCCCAGACAAATCACTTTCATACAGTAGATGAAACAAATACGGAATGCATTGACGAAACCTTGGATCTTCAGCATATAATCTTAAAGTCCGGTATTCAGCTGCAGGAATTTGAACTGGTCGATCGTCATATCGTCCACCTCGACCTGTTGGAAATAACTGTGAAAAACAACGAGCTTCCAAACTTTCTTCCCATATACTAATAGGACTTCCTTTTGCTGCTTTCATTTGAAACAAGTCAATTGCATTCCCCATTACTTCTTTGGAATGCAAAGGATGAACAGTATAATGTTCATATATTTCTTCACTTCTAGACACATCAACTTTTTCAATTTTGCCAACTGAACAATCACTGTCTTCTTCTGTAGCTGTTTCCTCTGCTCCAAAACTTACATCTTAATAGTACTCATTGTTTTTGACCAAATACAACGGTACCTTTTTGACTTTTCTAACATCCACTAAATCTTGCCAGATTTTCTTACTCTTTGTCGGAACCCCATTAACTAGAATAACCAGAGGATCCTCTTCTACTCTTTCTACACCAATTGTATCAATATTTTTCTTGACATCTAGAGGCAAATAAACAACTCTTCCCTTTAATCCTCTTTGTAAATCTGTAAGAGGTAATTTCCCTATCTTAGGCTCCATGCGAACAATAGCTTAAAAAGGATGGACACATTGAATCAAAATTGATTCATAAGTATTTAAATCCATCAATTCAGAAGGAATATCTATCTACTGAAGATTATTATTAGCAGCTCTAGCAGGCATTCTATTTTCATTTAATTTTTTCAAACAATAATTACAAATACGCTGAACAAAACTCAAATCAAAAGAATTCTCCACCAACAAATAACTTACAAAATCCTTCCATTCAATATTATTTTCCAATTCACATTTTGCATATAAATCAACTAACCTAGTCTGAATCTTATAATGAGTCCGTCGACAACACACACAAGTTAAATTAGGCCTTTCACTTGATTTCACCTTAAACTTGGAAATTTCCTCGTCAAACTTTTCTGTACTTGAAATCTGTACATTGTCTTCCACATTACCATCCATTACTATATCCATTTCTACACTGTCCTCTTTGTTCCCAAACTAACAAACCCCAATTTCTTCACAAATAGTCTTTACATCTACTTCAGATCCATGCAAAAGAGCACTGTTTAACTGTTTAAGTTTAAGTGCTGGACTATTTGCATAATACAACCTTCTCACTAATTTCCTCACCTTATTATGATGCACTGCTAACATCCTAAAATGATGAAAAACACTCTGACGTACTTTTCTAGAAAGACAAGCCAGTGAATGCCCATGCAAACCTGTGTTTTCCCTCACTCTGCAAGGATCTAACTCTTGCAAGATCTTCACTTTCTGTTTTACACTTTTCTTACTATATGTACGTAAGAAATTTCGAAGCAAATCGATTGAATCCTGTGGCACACTACAAATACTACTGCACTTCCATGTGTACACTGGACCCTTAGTACGTCTCCCTAAAACTTCATCAGCAAACACCTCTTCTGCATCTCTAGACACAAGTTTCTATTTTTCCATCAGACAACCATCTTTCACCTCATATGCCCGACCACTGGTGTCAACTGCATGCACCAAATCATTTTCCTGAAAGTAACTCTCCTCATTAAAAAATGGCTCAGAACTTGAACTATGCATCCATTCTCCAGAAAATACTTCACAAAAATTAGTCCGATTAATTATTCTTTTCCATCTACTGTTCGATTTGAAAACATCAATTGCCTTGTTAAGTATCCTAATTCTATTGATTACTAAAATAAATAATTTTTTCTTAACTTCTAAAGCCTGATCAACAATCTTCTCTACACTTTTCTTTTTCTTGTAAAAAGCAGCTCTCTGTTTACCTTTCTTTTCATTTTTTAGCAAATTTAAAACTACCCTATTACGAAACATTCACCTACGAATGTCCCTAAATTGATTTTGCCTTCTATTGCTATCCATACTCTTCTCTCCTGCTCCAATAGAGAAATTTTTTGAGGGCCTCTCCTTCCTTTTTTAAATTTGCTCTCTCCTTCTGGATCTTCACATTACCGTTAACATTTGTTTTCGTTCTACATCTGTTGCGAAAAAAAGACTTAGTTGTCTTACCAGGACCTTTTTTGGTGTTTTTTGAAGTACTTGTTGTAGAGGATTCCTTTAATTCCGTTGCTGATTTTGTTATTTTCCGTGTGGTATTTTTTCTTCTCCTTTGCCTTGATGGCATTTTTGCTTACTTTTGAAATGTTGATTTCAATCTGAGGTAAATAAAAAAATAACACATTATAGACCACTATTAGCAAACAACAAAGCAATGACAATAAGCAAACGATACAAACACTAATTTGCAACATATCTAAGTTTATACCACAGCAACTATATAACTAGGAGTAAGACAAAAAAAACAGCTAGAGGGAGTAACACAAAAACACAGAGAGACTCAGACAAAGAAACAGGTAGAGGGAGTAAAACATACAAAAGGACTAAGACAAAGAGACTGTATAATATGTTGAAAGACAGAAAAAGGATGTAAAAGGGAGAGGGAGTAAGTCAAAAAAGGGAGTAAGTCAGAAAAAGGATGTAACAGGGTATAAAACAGAGAGAGGGTGTAACAGGAACTAACACAGAGAGAGGGTGTTAGAAGAGAAAAGGTTGTAAAAGAGACTAAAACAGAGAGAGCCTGTAAAGGAAGAGACAGAGAGTACGTTTGAGAGAGGGTGTAAGAGGAAGTAAATCAGAGACAGGATGTTACAAGAAGTAGGTCAGACACAGGGTGGAACAGGAAGAGAGAAAAAAGTCAGAAAGAGAGACAGTATAAAACAGACAGAAGGTGTAATAGGGAGTAACTCAAGGCTAGAATATTACAAAGAAAAAGGTTGATTAGATAGTATCTGCATGATTCAAAAAATATATTAACACATTTCACAATCATGTCATCTATGTTTCCTCAGATTACTCATATGTTTGGATAATGCTTGGTTAAAACATTTTGCTGCATAGAGAAATTGTCTTTTGTGAAATAGTGAAGTTTCAGTAGTGAAATTGAATGCTTGTACATAGGACCTGTGTTGAGTTTCTAAAATGTAATTTAAAAAAAGACTTTGGGTTAATTGAATGGCTTTTATATTTTTGATAAGGAATTAATAGTGTATTCCTCATTAAATAAATATATTTGAACCTTTTACAATGATGTCATCTGCATTACCTCAGATTAGGAAACAGATTGAGCTTCTTTCTTGTTGGTTTGAGGAATTTTATTATGTACAATTGAGTAGTTTCACTAGTGACCTGGAATGCTTGTACATAGGACCTGTGCTGTGTTTGAAAAATCCTCTATCTTGCGTTGCGCCACCAGTGCATCACTTTTTCCATGTTAAAAGTGATGCACCGGCGTCACAAGGCAATCATAAATAAGGCCCAAATGTAAATAACATTGATTTGCTCATAAAATCGTTTTTTGAATAACATTTTAGAAACGCAGCGCAGGTCCTATGTACAAGCATTCAATTTCACTACTGAAACCTCACTGTTTCACAAAATACAAATCCTCTATCTTGCAAATGTTGATAGCAAGCATTATCAAAAAGCAAGACACAAACCAACAGCAATGAAACTCAGGGCCTTATTTATGAAGGCCTTGCGCCACCGGTGCTTCACTTTTTCCCCATGTTAAAAGTGACGCACAGGCGGCACAAGGCAATCATAAATAAGGCCCAAATGTAAATACCATTGATTTGCTCCTAAAATCTTTTTTTGAATAACATTTTAGAAACACAGCGCAGGTCCTATGTACAAGCATTCAATTTCACTACTGAAACCTCACTGTTTCACAAAATACAAATCCTCTATCTTGCAAATGTTGATAGCATGCATTATCAAAAAGCAAGACACAAACCAACAGCAAAGAAACTCAGGGCCTTATTTATGAAGGCCTTGCGCCACCGGTGCGTCACTTTTTTCCCATGTTAAAAGTGACGCAATGGCGGCACAAGGCAATCATAAATAAGGCCCAAATGTAAATACCATTGATTTGCCCCCAAAATAGTTTTTTGAATAACATTTTAGAAACACAGCACAGGTCCTATGTACAAGCATTCAATTTCATTACTGAAACCTCACTGTTTCACAAAATACAAATCCTCTATCTTGCAAATGTTGATAGCAAGCCTTATCAAAAAGCAAGACACAAACCAACAGCAAAGAAACTCAGGGCCTTATTTATGAAGGCCTTGCGCCACCGGTGCGTCACTTTATTCCCAAGTTAAAAGTGACGCACCGGCGCCATAAGGCAATCATAAATAAGGCCCAAATGTAAATGCCATTGATTTGCCCCTAAAATTGTTTTTTAAATAACATTTTAGAAACAGAGCACAGGTCCTATGTACAAGCATTCCATGTCACTATAGAAACTTCTCAATTTAACATAATGCAATTCCCCTATGCTGCAAAACCTATTTACCAAGCATTATCCAAAAACATGACACAAACCAACCAGAAAAAACCTCAATCTGCATCCTAATGTGAGGTAAAGCAGGTGACATCATTGTAAAAGGTTCAAATATATTTATTTAATGAGGCAAACACTAATAATACCATCTCAAAAATATAAAAGGCATTCATTTACACCAAAATCGTTTTTAAAATAACATTTTAGAAACACAGCACAGGTCCTATGTACAAGCATTCAATTTCACTACTGAAACTTCACTATTTCACAAAATACAATTCCTCTATGCATTAAAATGTTTTCACCAAGCATTATCAAAAAACTTGACACAAAACAACATTAAAAAAAAACAATCTGCTTCCAAATCTTCTCCATAGAGCATACAAGTCTCTATCTAAATTAAATGAATCATTTCTTACCTTTTCAAATGCTTTGGGAGATAGAGAACAATGTCAGACACACACACTAATGTTTCTTTAGCAGAGCAAAAGGTATGCACTCCACACATTGCAACCATGACTGGCACAGAAAACCTCTAATTCTACACAGATATGCCTAATTTCAACTAATCAAAACTCTTCCCTCACAATTTTCAAACCAACACCCTTCCCCCTTCAGCTCTTTCTATCTGTTACCATAGCAACTCCCTCCTTACTTAACTCTCAGGTTCAAATTGTATTCTATAATGTTGCAAATGAACTAAGCAAGGATGTTTGACCTCTCAATACACCAGCTTATCCTATGAAATGTATCTTGAAATGACTTTTTCTGAACCATTCAAATTGCTTCTTTCACAAAACACAACAATGCACCCTAACTTTTAGTTTTCAACTATCTGAATACACAAATCATTGCTTGTGATTCAAGAGCAGAGAAACTCCACAATTATTTTTTTGTAAAATCCTACTGTTCCAACTGCCATTTAATTCCCAGACTTCATTTGACTGCGCCAGAACCTTCTCTCACCGTGTATTCTGTGTGGATTATTGGACATAGCTATATCCACTGGGCTCAAAGGTATGTAGCTAGCAGAAATTTTCACAACCTTGATTTACCAACTGTGGACATCAAGTGGATTGGCCAGAGAGGATTGAGATGTCACCAATTGATACCATTGGTGAAAACCTTTTTGCATCTGCCAAACCCTGACCTCTTAATAGTGCACTCTGGAGGAACTGACTTGGGCTCTTTGACTGGGGTTGGTCTGGAAATGCTTTTAAAGGACACCTTTGATCAATTGATGACACTTTTTCCACAAACTGCCTTGGTATATTCCAATATATGCCAAAGACAGAAATGGAACTGGTCCAACCAATTTTGTCCACAATTTGAGAAAGCACGGAAACATGTGAATAAATCTAAATCTGCTTACATGAGAGACTATGGAATGGGTTCAATATACAACAATAACTTGCGTTTCAACATGCAAGATATCTACAGAGGAGATGGTCTGCACCTCTCAGATGAGGGGAATAGAATATTCCTTCTGAATTTAAGACTGTACATTGGAACCTACTTGTAGGTCCCTAAATCAGCCACAGAACCCAAAAGATCTTTTTAGAGGTACCCTACCTCTGATCACTCAAAATGATTATCTTTCTCTAACTTTTTTCACTATTTTTCACCAGAGTACGCTCCCCGGTACGCTCCCCGGTGCGCGTACCGGGCGCTCCCCCAGCGAAATAATTTTTTATTTTTTTATTTTTTTGGGCATATAAGCCCCTCCGAAACTCCCCTCAGCAAACCTAGAGGGTCAAGGTGTGTCTACTGTGCTCCTTTTTACCCATTCACAACGTTGTTTGTCCTCTATCTTGTGTCTCGATTCGACCAAAACACAAAATGGCGGAGTCCCGTAGCGTTCCGGCCGCGCACCGGTGATCGCTCCTCAAAAAAAATGTGGGAAATGAAATTACATAAAAACTACTGGACAAACTTCCACCAAATATAGCATAGACCCTACTATATACCACTCCCTACCATTATCCCACATTTGATAGTATTCCATTCAGCCATTTGGGCTGTAGCCCTGTCTAAATATCCTGAGGTAAATTACATGACAAAAACACATATGAAAGTGTTGGAATTTACAACCAATTAAAATGTTACTTTCATTTCCTACTTTTTTTCCTAACATTTGATTGGTTATGTACATGAATATAAATGAAAAATGAGAGGGAAACACGGCCATTTTGACTACAACTACCTGAGATACATCTTTAAAAGATTTACTCATTTATCTTCATCACCGTTCTATAAGGTAAGTTATCAATTTGTGAAGGGGCACTTTAAGTTCATTTGTAAAAACGTTTAATGACAGTTATTTACTGTCCCTCTGTTATAATTACAGATTGAGATAGGCTTCTCTATTATAATTATAGATTGAATTAGGCTTCTCTGGTATAATTATGAATTATATTAGGCTTCTACACATACACTGTTTTATATTTCAACTTCCTACCTCATACCATACACTGCCCAAAGATAACTTCACTGTTAAAAACTCACAAGTACCTGTCTGAACTTAAACTTAACAGTGCCCTATCTCTACTGATATATTTATTTTTTATGCAATTTACAGCAAGAAAATGGAAGGAGAACAAAATAAAATTAATATTTCATTTGAAATTGATATGGAAAACAATCCTAAGGAAGACATGGATGAATTAGACTTTTTGGATCAGTCTCTGGACCAAGACTTACTTAATTGTGTTGAAGAAATTGAATCATGTAATCCAAATGAGGACGAATTAATGTTGGAAATTCTTGTAGATTTCGAAAAATCACAGCAATAAATTTTTATTTTAAAAATTAAAACTTGTTTGAGACATTATTCTTTTTTATATGTAAATTATGAAATAGTACCAAAATAGATATAATATAAAGTGAGACTTAAAATATACTGTGCAACTTGTTTATGTTACATAGTAATTTTGCTCATAGTTACTTCCTTCCTCCCACTATATTATCTCCAATGTGTATTTAACATCTCTTTATCATCTCCTACCTCCATGTTGTTTCTGCTTTCCTGACAGACTATGGTATGAATTCCATATACCACAATAACTTCTGTAACAACATGCAAGATATCTACAAAGTAGACGGTGTACATTACATTTTAGACTCTGCATTGGTACCTACATTTTGGTACTTAAATAAAAAAAAACAACAAAAAGAACAATTAATAAACATACAATTTTTGAAAAGTCTGTCATTCTTTTTCCCCATGGTACGCTCCCCGGTGCGCTCACCGGTGCGCGTACCGAGTACTTTTTTTTTTTTGCCCCGCGGGGCCCTTTTATAGCCCCCACATCAAACCTATGGGGTCAGGGGGGGTCTACTCTGCCCCCTTATGGTCAATTCCCCCTTTGTTTTTGCCACCTCTTGTGTCTCGATCCTACAAAGACACAAGATGGCGGCTGCTCCGGACTGATTAGAATGTTTACAGTCACCCGACAGCCAATCAGAATTCCGTGCGCACCTCGCGTGGCGCGCCCGGTACGCTCCCTGGTGCGCGTACCGGGGCGCGGCCATAGATATATATATTCTTTTGAACCTAAATTACTCAAAATCCAATGGAGCACATATCTTGAGACATAGCAAAGGCACATCGGGCTACCATTCCCTACAATTTTGCCAAGTTTGGTGGAAATCCATTCAGCCGTTTGGGCTAAAAGTGAGTTTGACCGCCCTATGGAAATCAACATGGAGAAAACACGTTTTGGGGCCCCCCTTTTATCTCGGCCACCGCTTGACGATT
The DNA here is from genome assembly GCF_964263255.1 of Lissotriton vulgaris. Taxonomy (NCBI): domain Eukaryota; kingdom Metazoa; phylum Chordata; class Amphibia; order Caudata; family Salamandridae; genus Lissotriton; species Lissotriton vulgaris. The sequence goes on along the minus strand of NW_028246435.1, from coordinate 114,725 downwards.
CCCCCCTAAACATTCAAGGAAGGACCAGAACTCCGCGAGGCAAATTTGAGGACATTTTCAGCCAGATTCGTCAATCGGCGCCAAAATTATTCACTACAGAATTTTGAGATTTTGCATTGAAAAAAATCCTAACTATAACTACCTACTGGCGACCGCCAGTAGGTAATATAAATATATATATATATTCACTGAAAAAACCATAGGTTATATACCATATATAGTTAGGAATTAGCATTTACAAAACCTTGAAAATTCACTGAAAAAACCATAGGTTATAGACCATATATAGTTAGGAATTAGCATTTACAAAACCTTGAAAATTCACTGAAAAAACCATAGGTTATAGGCCATATATAGTTAGGAATTAGCATTTACAAAACCTTATTTTACTCACACAAAACCATTGAAATTCGCATATATAGTTAGTTGCACTAACTATATATCGCGCACCCGCAATCCACTGCTGATGATGTCACATATTACATCATTCATGACATGGTCAGTGACATCACTGATGACATCACTGATGACATCTCAAATGACATCACTGATGACATCACTGATGACAACTCAAATAACATCACTGATAACATCACTGATGACATCATTCATGTGATTATATGATGAACATCTTCAGAATCTAATATAACCTTAGATACACTCAGTGTAAACAAACACTCACAGACTGTCACTCATCCATGGAGTTACTCATATACCTAGTCAGTCATGCAAAGAATCAATCACACCTCCATTTCCTCAACTATACAGTTATACACACCTTACTTTTTCAAAAATATTCTAACACATATTTACTCTCTTATACAATCACTAATACAAGTTTACAATGAACCATACAGCCACTCGCACATTCACTGGCTCTTATACACAGTTATTTATATATGTCAACTCTCACATGTACTGTGTTTTACATATGTACTTACTTTGACATGTAGCACTGAGATATCCATTCACTCACCAATACCCACATGCACACAGTCACCCACCCATACAGCTGTTTCCACATGCAGTTTTGAACCCATACATCTGGTGAATCAACTGCTCACACATCTATGCACATAGTCACACACCACCCAGCAACCCACACACACACTCACTCTCCCATACAAACACTTTAGCAACCAATCAATAACCCATATAGTTAATCATATAGCTACTGATCAACACATGCAGCAGTTTACAGAACAACAGATATAATGATGCACAAGCTAAAACAGTTTAGTCACTAACCCATGCACTCAGTGAGACACATTTAATCACTCTCTCATAAAGTCAGTCATGCACCTACTAAATCCTTCATCCAGACACTTATACATCCACTCATTCTTCAATATGTAAGACATATTTTAACTTTACAGAAACATACAGTAACTGGATGTTGTCATCAGTGATGTCATTTGAGTTGTCATCAGTGATGTCATCAGTGATATCACTGACCATGTCATGAATGATGTAATATGTGACATCATCAGCAGTGGATTGGGGGTGCGCGATATATAGTTAGTGCAACTAACTATATATGCAAATTTCAATGGTTTTGTGTGAGTAAAATAAGGTTTTGTAAATGCTAATTCCTAACTATATATGGTCTATAACCTATGGTTTTTTCAGTGAATTTCAATGGTGTTTTAATAGCAAATATCAAAAGCTGTAAAATGTATTCTTCTTTTAAAGGAAAAATACATTTTATATGTATTTATTATATTTTTTTTATGTATACAGTTTTTTATAGTTACAGGTATGCTGAAAACAGAAATGTACACAACCTCAATTTACAAAATGTGGAAATCAACTGGATTGGCCAGAGAGGATTGAGATGTCACTAATTGATTCCAACATGCGTTACAACATGCAAGACATCTACAGAGGAGATAGTGTGCACTTCTCAGATGAGGGGAATAGAATATTCCTCCTGAATTTAAGACTGTGCATTGAAACCTACTTGAAGGTACCTAAATCAGCCACAGAACCCAAAAGCTCTTTTCAGAGCTACCCTACCTCTGATCATTCAAAACGTTTATCTTTTTTTAACTTTTTTCACTATTTTTCACCAAAGTACGCTCCCCTGATACGCTTACCGGTGCGCGTACCGGGCGCTCCCCCGTGAAATATTTTTTTTATTTTTTTTATTTTGTGCCTATATGAGCGTCCTAAGCCCCCCTCAGAAAACCTAGAGGGTCAGGAAGTGTCTACCGTGCCCCCTTCTACCCTTTCCCAACATTGTTTGCCCTCCATCTTGTGTCTCAATTCTACCGAAACACAAAATGGAGGACTCCCGTAACGCTGCCGGTACGCGTACCGGGGCGCGCACCTGTAAGCGCTCGCTAAAAAAAGGTGGGAAAGTAATTTACAGAAAAAACACTGGAGACACTTTCATCAAATATAGAATAGGCCCTACTACATAGCAGTCCCTACCATTTACCCAAATGTGGTGGTATTCCATTGAGCCATTTGGGATGTAGCCCTGTCTGAATATCCTGAGGTAAATTACATGACAAAAACACATATGAAACTGTTTGAATTTTCAACCAATTAGAATGTTACTTACATTTTGTACTTTTATGTGCTGACAATTGATTGGTTAAGTACATGAATATATATAAAAAATGAGAGAGAAACACAGCCATTTTGACTAACACTGCCTAAGGTACATTTGGAAAAGAATTTGACAGAAAACTTCAACTACTTTGAAGAAGGTAAGTTGTTAATTTGAAAGGAGAACTATGTTATGCACTTTAAGTTAATTTGGAAAAACGTTTTCAGATAGTTATATACTGTCCCTCAATAAGAGTTAGACATTGAGAAAGGCTTATTTATTTAAATTATTGATTGAGTTAGGCTTCTGTGGTATAATTACTTAGCCTTCATCACAGGCACTTTTTAATAGTTCTACTTCCTGCCTGAAACCATACACTGCCCAAAGATAACTTCACTGTTAAAAACTCACAAGTACCTGTCTGAACTTAAACCCAACAGTGCTCTATCTCTACTGATATATTTATTTTTATGCAATTTACAGCAAGAAAATGGAAGCACAACAAAATGAAAATAATATTTCATTTCAAATAAATATGGAAAGCAATCCTAAAGAAGACAAAGAAGAAATATACTTTTTGGATGACACAGTAGACCAAGACTTGATTAAATGTGTTGAAGAAATTGAATCATGTAATGAAAAGGAGGACATACCAGATGAATTAATGTTGCAAATTCTTTTAGATTTTGAAAAATCGCAACAATAAATTTAAATTTAAAAAGATAAAATTGTTTGAGACATTATTCTTTTTTATATGAAAATTATGAAATAGTACCCAAAAAGATATAATATAAAGTGAGACTTAAAATATACTGTGCAACTTTTTTGTGTTACATAGTAAGTTTGCTCATAGTTACTTCCTTTCTCCAACTATATTATCTCCAATGTGTATTTAACATCTCTTTATCATCTCCTGCCTCCATATTGTTTCTGCTTTCCTGACAGACTATGGTATGAATTCCATATAGCACAATAACTTCTGAAACAACATGCAAGATATCTACAAAGGAGACGGTGTATATTCAATTTTAGACTCTGCATTGGTACCTACATGTTGCTACTTAAATAAAAAAAAAAAAAAAAACAACAAAAAGAACAATCAATAAACATACAATATTTGAAAAGTTTATCATTCTTTTTTCCCCATAGTACGCTCCCTGGTCCGCTTCCTGGGGAACGTACCGGGCGCTCCCCCCGCAAAAAAAACAAAGAAAAAAAATATTTTTTTTCCCCCGTGGGGCCCTTTTAAAGCCCCACATCAAACCTAGTGGGTCAGGGAGGATCTACTCTGCCCCTTTATAGTCATTTCCCCCTTTGTTTTGGCCATCTCTTGTGTCTCGATCCTACCGAGATACAAGATGGCCGCCGCTCCGCACTGTTTAGTATGTTTACAGACACCCGAGAGCCCCTGTTCCTCGTCCCCCCCACCCCTCCCGCATTACTTACAATGCCACTACCCTCCTAGCCCTTAACCCCGGCCGCCCCCCCAACTGCGTCCAAGCCGCTCCTGGACACACCCATGGACCCTTCTCATGCAACTCCTGCAAGTTCGACGGCACCAAAACCAACTCCTCATCCACCAACACCATACAGAGACCTGACACCAACCACCTAAAATGCATCCTGCTCAACACCCGCTCGATCCACAGACACGCCATTGACCTCTGGAATCTACTAGACACCATCTCACCGGACGTCCCCTTCCTAACAGAAACATGGATGAACGCCTCCTCAGCCCCAGACATCACCATTGCCATCCCGGAAGGATACAAGATCATCCGTAAGGACCGCGTCAAGCAAACAGGAGGAGGCATCGCGATCGTCCATAAGAACTCCATCCGCATCTCAACCAGCTCAGACGTCAACCTTGCCAGCGCCGAGCACCTTCACTTCCAGATCCACACCGACCCCAAGACCACACTCAGAGGCACCCTCCTCTACCGGCCCCCGGGACCCCGTGCACAATTCAGTGACAACATCACTGACTTTATCACCCCACACGCCCTCCCCTCCGAGGACTACATTCTATTGGGAGACCTCAATTTTCACCTGGAAAAGAGTAATGACAACAGCGCCACCACCCTTCTAGACAACCTCGCCAACCTTGGACTCAAACAACTTGTCACTACCCCCACCCACATTGCAGGTCACACACTCGACCCTATCTTCACCTCCAGCAAACATGTCTCATTCAGCCACACCACAGCTCTTCATTGGACGGACCACAGCTGCGTTCACTTTATCTACAATAAGACCACAATCCACAACCATCCGCAACCCACCCTGCGTAGAAATTGGAACAAACTCACCATCGACCAGATCTCCTCATCGCTCCTCCAAAACCCCCCTATCCACTCCTCAAACCCCGACCAAGCAGCCATTAACCTCACCCTATGGCTATCCAACAGCGCCGACATCTTAGCACCGTTGAAAAAACGTCAAATCAAATTAGGCAGCAAAAACGCCTCCTGGTTCATCGATGATCTTAAGAAATCGAAGAAACTCTGTCGCTCCCTCGAGAAGGCCTGGAAAAAAGACCCAAACATCAGCACCAGGGACGCCTTCAAAAACGCCACCCGCATATACAACCAACTAATTCGATCCGCCAAGAAAGCCGCATTCAAAGACCGACTAGATAACAACGCCCACAACAGCAAGGAATTATTCAACATGGTCAAAGAATTTACCAACCCATCAGCCAACTCCAACGACATCACCCCCTCCCAAGCCCTCTGCGACTCCCTAGCTTCCTTCTTCCACAACAAAATCGCAGACATCCACAACAGCTTCGACAACCGACCCGGAGACCAACCCACTCAACCTTCTGCAGAACCTTCACCCCCCCTGAACATCCTTAACGACTGGAACCCAATCTCCACTGAGGACACCATCCGCCTGATGAACTCCATCCACTCAGGATCCCCAACTGACCCATGCCCTCACCACATCTTCAACAAAGCAGACTCCATCATAGCACCACACCTCCGAGACGTCATCAACTGCTCCCTCAACTCTGCCACCTTCCCGGAAAGCTGGAAACACGCAGAACTCAGCGCCCTTCTGAAAAAACCCACAGCTGACCCCACCGAACTCAAAAACTACCGCCCCATCTCGTTTCTTCCTTTCCCGGCCAAAGTCATCGAGAAAGCTGTCAACAACCAGCTCGCCACCTTCCTCGAAACCAACAAATCCCTCGACTCCTCACAGACCGGATTCCGAGCCAAACACAGCACTGAGACCGCACTTATCGCAGCAACGGACGACATTCGTAATGGTGACACCGTCGCCCTCATCCTCCTCGACCTCTCCGCAGCCTTCGACACAGTCTGTCATAGCACCCTGTTACAGCGCCTCAGAAACATCGGAATCAAAGGTAAAGCACTGGAATGGATCACCTCGTTCCTCACTGGAAGAACCCAGAGAGTCCGGCTCCCACCATTCAAGTCAGAGGCCTCTGAAGTCATCTGCGGAGTACCGCAAGGATCGTCACTCAGCCCCACCCTCTTCAACGTGTACATGAGCCCCCTCGCGGCCATCGCTCGCCAACACAATCTCAACATCATCTCCTACGCTGACGACACTCAACTGATCCTCTCACTCACCAAAGACCCTAACACCGCCAAAAACAATTTACACGAAGGAATGAAAGAAGTAGCCGAGTGGATGAAGCACAGCCGTCTGAAATTGAACTCAGACAAAACAGAAGTCCTCATCTTAGGCACCTCCCCCTCCACCTGGGATGACTCTTGGTGGCCAGAGGCCCTTGAAAAAGCAACCATCCCGACGGACCATGCACGGAACCTGGGCGTCATCCTGGACTCCTCACTCTCGATGACCAGACAAGTCAACGCCGTCTCATCATCTTGCTTCAACATTCTTCGCATGCTCAAAAAAACATTCCGTTGGATCCCCACCGAAACTAGAAAAACGGTCACTCACGCACTGGTCACGAGCCGCCTGGACTACGGAAACACCCTATACGCCGGTACCACCGCAAAACTCCAGAAAAAACTCCAACGCATCCAGAACGCTTCAGCCAGGCTCATACTAGACATCCCCCGTAAAGAACACATCTCTGGTCACCTGAAAAACCTCCACTGGCTCCCCATAAATAAGAGGATTACCTTCCACCTCCTAACCCACGCACACAAAGCACTTTACGAACTTGGACCCGAATGCCTCAACACACGACTGTCCTTCTACACCCCCTCTCGTCAGCTACGATCCTCCAACCAAGCCCTTGCCACTGTACCTCGCATCAACAAAGCCACCATGGGAGGTAGATCCTTCTCCTACCTGGCAGCTAAAACTTGGAACTCTCTTCCCACTCACCTTCGCCTTACTCAGAACCACCTAGCATTCAGAAAGCAACCTAAAACTTGGATATTCCACAAGTAATTCCCCCCCTCTCCTCAAGCGCCTTGAGACCCTCTGGGTATGTAGCGCGCTATGTAAATCTTGACTTGACTTGAATCAGCTTTCCGCGCGCAAGTCGCGTAGTGCGCCCGGAGCACTCCCCGGAGCGCGTACCGGGGCGCGCTTACAGATATATATATATTTTTTAACCTAAATTACTCAAAATCCACTAGAGCACATATCTTGAGACCTAGCAAAGGCACATCGGACTACCAGTCCCTACAATTTTGTCAAGTTTCATAGAAATCCATTCAGCCGTTCGAGCTAAAAGTGAGTCCAACCGCCCTATGGAAAACTCAATGTTAAAAACACGTTTTGGGACCCCCCTTTTTTCTCTGCCCCCACTTCATGAAACCCCCCAAACTTTCAGGGGACGCTCAGAAACAAAATTCCATCCATCAACGCCAAAGTTATTCAACATAGAATTTGCAGAAATCCCTATTCAAAAAAATCCTAACTATATATACCTACTGGCGACCGCCAGTAGGTAATATATTACCTACTGGCTATCGCCAGTAGGTATATATAGTTAGGATTAATTCCCTATGGGATTTCTGAAAATTCTATGTCTAATAACTTTGGCGTTTGTGGACAGAATCGGCTGAAATTTTCAGGAAAATGGCACATTTTGTTTCTGAGCAGCCCCTGAATATTTGGTGGGGTTTCGTCAAGGGGGGGCTGAGAAAAAAGGGGGGTCCCAAAACGCGTTTTTTGCATTGAGTTTTCCATAGGGCGGTTGGACTCACTTTTAGCTCGAACGGCTGAATGGATTTGCACGAAACTTGGCAAAATTGTAGGGACTGTTAGCCCGATGTGCCTTTGCTAGGTCTCAATATATGTGCTTCAGTGGATTTTGAGAAATTAACGTTTAAATCAAGATATATATCTGTAACAGCGCTCCAGGCAGCGATCCGGTCCGCTTACTTTTCGCGTTTCGGAACTTTGCGTGCAGAAAGCTGATTGGCTCTCCGGTGTCTGTCAACATTCTAAACAGTCCGGAGCGGCCGCCATCTTGTCTCTCGGTAGGATCGAGAGAGAAGAAGAGGTGAAAAACGAAAGCGGAATTTAATGAAAGGGGGCAAGGTATCCCCCTCTTGACCCCCTAGGAATGTTGTTGGGGTTATTAAAGGGTCCCGTGGGGAAAAGAAAAAAAAAATGATTTTTCACGGTAGAAGCGCTTCACGGGCCGCGAACTGGGCCGCAAACTGGTAGCGAAACGGGAATTCGCCATTTTGTGCTTCGTTTTAATTGTTTAGAGATAAAAATTATCGCCGCACATCGGCCACAATGCATGAGTATCGTTGAAAAGTCAGCGATATTCATGTATTATCCAGCAAATGCTCTTAGCCGTGTTATCCACCTTCCATTGGATAACATGGTTAAAAACTGCTCTGTGCGTGAGCTTTTTTTTTTTTTTGCTGCGTGACGTTTGTTAACGTTCGATTCGATGGAAATCAGGAAGTGTTGACCACCATTTTGTCACTGCGAGTAAATATTTTGTTATAAATGAATCCTTATTGAAAAACATTGTCTGCGCCATCTTGCCTTTTTGTCCAATGCCACAATTTTGTCGTGCACGGCAGCCATTTTAGATGCCTTGACCAGGCCCACTCTCTGCACGCCGCCGATCCTCAGCATGGCTTCCCACCCTCGCAAGCATCTCCCCCACGCACTGGTGATCCCCGCTCTGTCTCTCATGCATGGGCCATATACTTCCCCCCATCTGCGCTGCTCTTCTCTGAGAATCACACCCTGTGCCCTCCCGACACCTCTCTTTCACCCTATTCACTACCGCACCCTCTGACACTCCTCTTCCTCTGTGTCCGATTGTCCAGGCCGGACCTAGGCTATCACCTACCCCTGCGGATGTAGTTTATGGTCCCAGCTGTAGAGAATTCAGACATGCCAACCCTCCCGATTCAGGCGTGTGACTACTGATTTCAGTGCTAGTCTCCCGCCTCCCGATTTCTGCAAGCAAAAACTCGGGGGCATATTACCAACAACTAGCGATAATTTTTGTCTCTTATTTGTTTAGAGACAAAAATTATCGCCGCACATCGGCGATTTTTATCGCAGATAAACCTTGCTATTATCGCAGAAAAGTCAGCGATATTCATGTATTATCGAGCAAATGCTCTTAGCCATGTTATCCACCTCCCATTGGATAACATGGCTAAGAACTGCTCAGGGCAGGTGTTAGATTTTGGAGATATTCGCGCTTAGCGCGAATATCTCCAAAAGTTGGTAATAGGAGATAGCGATGTTAGGGACTGTTTCCAGTCGCTAACATCTTGGCACGCCCGCTTTGCATGTCATTAGTGATAAGTATCACTGACATGCAAAGCGGGGCCCAAGATGGTCGCTATCTCCTTTTAGCTGTCACTAACTGGTGTTAGCAACAGCTTGGTAATAGGGAGATATTTTTTATCTCCGCTTTCTTGGCTTTTAAAGCCAAAAAAGCGGAGATAAACCCCCTTGATAATATGCCCCACGATTCCTTGGGGGTTTCAGCTGACAGGGCTTGGTATTGTGTTACATGGTAATTTTTCCAGGAAACGTCAGGGGGTCGATGCAGGGGTTCTAGAAGAGGTGATAAACCATTTAAGCCTCATGAACAAGCGCATGGTCTTTTAAAGATTTGTGAAGTACTCGGGGCGGCGGTGTGTGTGTGCCCTCTTTCAGGAGCGGGCGGGGGGGCACTGCCAGCAACTTGCCAGGTCAGGTAGTGTTCAACACGTGCATCACCCTTTCTCTGCCTGCTATTGCGCTCCATGCTTCGGAAAGGTAAGAAAAAGAACGTGCATTTGAGTTTGAAATGTCCGATCCTGCAGCAGCACACTTCCAAAGCCCACACATGACAATAACCCGATTCAAGGCCCCATTCACCCGTTTTTAAAAAAATAGATAACACTCCAACAAAGTAAGATTATAAAACTTTATTAACTATTAACTATAACGAACGGAACAAAAACTAAAAACATTTAAACATTTTTCAACACAAAAAGCAACAATGGTTAGAAGCTGTCTTTTGTGCGAATAGTCCCAAGGCAGCACAACGTGCAGAGTTCTGGACGGCACCCAGGTGATGTCGCCTGGGTGCCGCACTGGTTTTGGGATCCTACAATGCAGCACAGAAAAACAGCGTGGGGCGTCCCGGGTGGTGCGGGGGGAGGCCTCGTCAGTAGCGGTCTGTTGTGCGAATAGTCCCAAGGCAGCAGAACGCGTTGAGATGTTGATGGGACTGTGTCCAGTGTCACATGGCTGACACAACATGTACGACAGGCACCCAGGTGATGTCCAGTAAACTGCCGCACTGGTTTTGGTATCCTACAATGCTGCTCCGAAAATTGGCGTGCGGCGGCCCGGGGGTGGGGGAGGCGGCGTGAACGGGCCTCCCCAGGTGGCGGCCATCTAGCTGAGTTGCGCTCGCTTTTGCGGCTACAGCGTCTCGCTCACCATGTTGTTGAGTTGCTTCCACTCTTGCAGTGCAGCGATAGGCGGCTGCCACATGGCTCTTAAAATGGCGGACGGCTCCTCGGTTTTGGGCCTGGTCCACTGAAATGGTCCTGGGACACCTTGGAACTCGGACGCTTGCCTGCTAGGGCTTGGGCTCCATTCTCGAAAAGCGTCCCCTCAGCCGTGAAGATTCTACAAAAGTTTTGGGGCCCCCCGACTCCCGCAGGCTTCCGGTGGGGAGCGGCTGCCATGATTGCTCGCGGAATGACCACGACGGAGCCACGAGATGGTGGTGCTCTCATGCTGACGCCAGTTTCAGTCTGAATGATCCAGAAACAAGGTGGGGCTTTCATCGTTTGGGAAAAAAAAATGTTCTAAACCAATGAAAAGTGTTATTTTTAGGTCATATGACCAAGCCTTCCATCTTTAGGAAACCAAAAGTAAAATGAACCAATGAAAAGTTTTATAAACAAGTCACATGACCTGTTATGCGGCATAGGGCTACAAAAAGCGTAGAAAATCCGTTGGCACGTGAGGCGGCGTCAGTAGCGGACCGATGTGCGAATAGGCCGAAGGCAGCACAACGGGCCGAGATCCGGATGGCACCGAGGTGGTGTCCAGCAAATTGCCGCACTGGTGTGGCCATCCTACAATGCTGCGCCGAAAGACGGCGTGTCCAGCTGAGTTGCGGTCACTGTTGCGGTACAGTGACTCGAACGCGCCGAGATCCGGATGGCACCGAGGTGGTGTCCAGCAAATTACCGCACTGGTGTGGCCATCCTACAATGCTGCGCCGAAAGACGGCGTGTCCAGCTGAATTGCGGTCACTGTTGCGGTACAGTGACTCGAACGCGCCGAGATCCGGATGGCACCGAGGTGGTGTCCAGCAAATTGCCGCACTGGTGTGGCCATCCTACAATGCTGCGCCGAAAGACGGCGTGTTCAGCTGAGTTGCGGTCACTGTTGCGGTACAGTGAGTCGAACGCGCCGAGATCTGGATGGCCCCGATGTTGTGTCCAGCAAGTTGCCGCACTGGTGTGGCCATCCTACAATGCTGCGCCGAAAGTCGGCGTGGGGTGCCCCGTTGGCTTATGAGGTGATGTCAGTAGTGGACCGATGTGTGAATAGGTCGGAACCAGCACAAGGCGCCAAGATCCGAACGGCAAGTCCTGGATGTTGAGTGCCTCAGTTGAGAGTTCTGAGCAGTGCTTGTAAGACTATCTGAAGTTTATTATAAGAATCAGAGTAAGTTGAAGACTGTCTGAAGCTTATTTGCACCTTTTGCAGCTTCACTATTGCCCAAGGTGGTGTTCAGCGGAACTTTTTTCCTTTTCCTTTCTGCTTCTTTTCCTACAATCCGTTTCATCTGAAGACACGACCAGGTCCCTGAATGTGTGTAGGGGGACGCTATTGAGTGAATGAAAATGGCGGCTTGTCCAGCTGAATTGCGGTCACTGTTGCGGTACAGTGAGTCGAACGCGCCGAGATCCAGGACCGATGTGTGAATAGGTCGGAACCAGCACAAGGCGCCAAGATTCGAATGGCAAGTCCTGGATGTTGAGTGCCTCAGTTGAGATTTCTGAGCAGTGCTTGTAAGATTGTCTGAAGCTTATTTGCATCTGCTGCAGCTTCACTATTGCCCTTGTGTGGCCAAAGGTCGCACATGACATAGGCGGCCGGCTCCCGAGGTCCGGCGGAACTTTTTGCCTTTTCCTTTCTGCTTCTTTTCCTACAATCCGTTTCATCTGAAGACACGACCAGGTCCCTAATTGTGTGCAGGGGGACGCTATTGATTGAATGAAAATGGCGGCTTGACACAAAGCTGACTCAAGCGTTACTGTTGATGCTATACAGACAAAAATTGGTTTTCAGTTTGTACATTCTTCATGTTTTTTTTTTCCATCCAAGTCTGATTAAGAGTTTGTAGAAAAATGGCTTCAGATTTTCCACATACTACTCTTCAACATTCTTCCTAAATGTAACAATGTGAAACTCACTAGGAGAACGGCTGTTTCTGTTTCCTTTCAAAATGCTGCCAACAATATTTTCTGAATGGAAGACACCATCTTGTAGCATAAAGGGCCGAAAGGGGTTCTGGTCTGGCCGATGGTTGGTGGAGACATTTTGACTATATCTTGGACCTGCCCGGCCTCGCCCAAAATGGCGCCGGTATAAATGGGACTCGTAACTCCTTGCCCGCAAATGTATATCTAGAAAATGTTATTGTAAGTGGCCCTGTCCTATTTTAATTACAAAATGTATGTCCACCGATTCCGCAACTGTTAGACACCTTAGTTCTTGCAACCTAATGGCCCGCTCGTTACGTTCCTCTACAGTGTAAATGTCTCCTCATCATATACGATTTCAGTTTGCTCCGTGGCCGGCCCACGTGGTTATAGGCCCGTATTTGTATACTGACATTTTCACAATAAAGGTTTTTAAAACAAAACACGGTAGTAGTATTTACATTGGTAAAGTTTTTACTTTTAGTCACTGTTTTCGAATCAGTAAAAGGCAAGTGAAATAAAGCAGTCCAATTACATGACGGATAAAAGGTATAATATGTAGGAACGCAGTAAAGATAAATGGTCAAGGGCAGTTGTGTTTTTCATGTCTGCAACATAAAGTGATCGATAAGAATCTGATAATCAGGCGTATCGGCGACTAAGACAGCAGGCCGAATCTCTTTTACTCAACGGTTCCGTCATGGAAGGAAGAAACGCCCTTTTTCTCGAAAAAGGAATATATTTTACTTGCAAGACAGTTGTAAATTTTCCGGGAAAGTACATTAGCCTGGAATATTATAACATATGTTTGAAAAAAAAATATTCGAAAACAATAAAAAGCGTAATTTTTAGGTCATATGACCAAGCTTTTCATCATTAAATTAACAAAAGTAAAATGAACCAATGAAAAGTTTTATTAACAAGTCACATGACCTGTTATGCTTACGTTACGTGCTGCGCGCTGCGCCTCGGATCACTTCCGGGTGCGCTAACGCGGCGTGTCATATAACGCATTACGCGACAACGTAGGTCAAGAATATAGTCAAAATGTCTCCACCAACCAGCGTTCAGAACACAACCCCTTTCAGCAGTCCAAAAAGTTCTGTTAAATGACAACAGAGGGGACAGGCAACAAGAACCATCAGTCAAAGAGGGGAGGGCAAGTTCTTCTCTTCCGGGTCATGTTGGGGCGCTACCGGAACTGATCGAATTGGTAGTCTACAGTGTTTCTGGATGTTTCAGACTAAAGCTGGCGTCAGCATGAGACCACTACCATCTCGTAGCTCCGTCGTGGCCATTCCACGAGCAATCATGGCAGCCGCTCCCCACCAGAAGCCTGCGGGAGTCGGAGGCCCCCAAGACTTTTGTAGAATCTTCACGGCTGAGGGGACGCTTTTCGAGAATGGGACCCAAGCCCTATCAGGGAAGCGTCCGAGTTCCAATGTGTCCCAGGGCCATTTTAGTGGACCAGGCCCAAAACCGAAGAGCCGGCCGCCATTTTGAGAGCCATGTGGCAGCCGCCTATCGCTGCACCGCAAGAGCGGGAGAAACTCAACTACATGGTGAGCGAGACGCTGTAGTCGCAAGAGCGGGCGGTAAACAGCTGAATGGCGGAAGAGGTACAGTGTAGCAAAAGCGGGCGGAATGGCAACTAAAACGGTAAAGGGGCGCCCCACTACAGCTTGTCTTCAGGTGAAACGGATTGTGGGACAAGGTCCAGAATTGAAGAGTCATCAAAAGGCAAAAAGTTCCGCCGGACCCCGGGAGCCGGCCGCCTATGTCGGGGGCGATCTCAGGCTACAAGTCAAGTCAAGTCAAGTCACAAAATTTGTATAGCGCACTACATACCCAGAGGGTTTCAAGGCGCTTAGGAAGGGGAGGAGGATTATTTGTCAAATATCCACGTTTTAAGCTGCTTTCTGAACGCTAGGTGGTTCTGGGTGAGGCGAAGGTAAGCGGGGAGAGAGTTCCATGTTTTAGCAGCCAGATATGAAAAGGATCTGCCTCCCATGGTGGACTTGTTGATGCGAGGTACAGTTGCGAAGGCTTGGCTGGAAGAACGTAGTTGGCGGGGGGGGGTGTAGAAGGACAGTCGTGAGTTGAGGCAGTCTGGTCCGATGTCGTAGAGTGATTTGTGTGCGTGGGTAAGCAGTCGGAAAGTGATCCTCTTATTGACGGGTAGCCAGTGGAGGTCTTTAAGGTGACCAGAGATGTGTTCGTTGTGTGGGATGTCTAATATGAGCCTGGCTGAGGCGTTTTGGATTCGTTGGAGTTTCTTCTGAAGTTTGGCGGTGGTACCTGCGTAGAGGGTGTTTCCGTAGTCCAGTCGGCTCGTGACCAGAGCGTGGGTGACTGTTTTCCTTGTTTCGGAGGGGATCCAGCGAAATGTTTTTCTGAGCATGCGAAGAATGTTGAAGCAGGAAGAGGATACGGCGCTGACTTGTCTGTTCATTGAGAGTGAAGAATCCAGGATGACGCCCAGGTTCCGTGCGTGGTCTGTCGGGATGGGTGCTTTTCCGAGGGCTTCCGGCCACCAGGAGTCGTCCCAAGCAGAGGGGGATGTACCTAAGATGAGGACTTCTGTTTTGTCTGAGTTCAGTTTCAGACGGCTTTGTTTCATCCATTCTGCGACTTCTTTCATTCCTTCGTGTAGGTTAGTTTTGGCGGTGCTGGGGTCCTTGGTGAGAGAAAGGATCAGTTGAGTGTCATCCGCGTAAGAGATGATGTTGAGGTTGTGTTGGCGGACGATGGCCGCGAGGGGGCTCATGTATACGTTGAAGAGGGTGGGACTGAGTGAGGATCCTTGAGGTACGCCGCAGATGACTTCAGAGGCCTCGGACTTGAATGGAGGAAGGCGGACTCTCTGGGTTCTTCCGGTGAGGAACGAGGTGATCCATTCAAGTGCTTTTCCTTGGATTCCGATGTTATTGAGGCGTTGTAGAAGGGTGCTGTAGCAGACTGTGTCGAATGCTGCAGAGAGGTCGAGGAGGATGAGGGCGACTGTGTCTCCATTGTCCAGTAGAGTTCGAATGTCGTCTGTTGCTGCGATGAGGGCGGTCTCAGTGCTGTGTTTTGCTCGGAAGCCAGATTGTGAGGGGTCGAGGGATTTGTTGTCTTTGAGGAAGGCGGCGAGCTGGTTGTTGACGGCTTTCTCGATGACTTTGGCCGGGAATGGAAGAAGCGAGATGGGGCGGTAATTTTTGAGTTCGGTGGGGTCCGCTGTTGGTTTTTTCAGAAGGGCGGTGAGTTCAGCATGTTTCCAGATTTCTCGGAAGGTAGCGGAGTTGAAGGAGCAGTTGATGACGTCTCGGAGGTGCGGTGCTATGACGGAGTCTGCTTTGTTGAAGATGTGGTGAGGGCATGGGTCTGTGGGGGATCCAGAGTGGATGGAATTCATCAGGTGGATGGTTTCCTCAGTGGAGATTGGGTTCCAGGCGTTAAGGGTGTTTACGGGGGGAAGATGGTCAGCAGGTGGTAGGGTGGGTTGGTTTCCGGGTTGGTTGTCAAAGCTGTTGTGGATGTCTGCAATCTTGTTGTGGAAGAAAGAGGCTAGGGAGTCGCAGAGGGTTTGAGAGGGGGTGATGTCGTTGGAGTTGGCCGAGGGGTTGGAAAATTCCTTGACGATGTTGAAAAGTTCCTTGCTGTTGTGGGCGTTGTTGTCAAGTCGATCCTTGAATGCTGTTTTCTTGGCTTTTCGGATCCGTTGGTGGTGAGTGCGGGTGGCGCTTTTGAATGCGTCCCTGGTGCTGGTGGTTGGGTCTTTTTTCCAGGCCTTTTCAAGGGAGCGGCAGAGTTTCTTGGATTTCTTGAGATCATCGTTGAACCATGAGGCCTTCTTGTTGCCAGGTTTGCTTTGGCGTTTTTTCAGTGGTGCTAAGGTGTCGGCGGTGATGGATAACCATAGGGTGAGGTTGGCGGCGGCTTCGTTGGCGTTAGAAGAGAGGGCTGGGGAGTTTCGAAGGAGCGATGCAGAGATTTGGTCCGTGGTGATTTTGTTCCAGTTTCTTTGCAGGGTAGGTTGGGAGTGGTTGATGGGTTTCGGCTTGTTGTAAGTGAAGTGAACGCAGCTGTGGTCGGTCCATAGGAGATCCGTAGTGTGGCTGAAGGAGACATGGTTGCTGGAGGTGAAGATGGGGTCGAGTGTGTGACCTGCGATGTGGGTGGGGGAAGTGACTAGTTGTTTAAGTCCGAGGTTGGCGAGGTTGTCCACGAGGGTGGCGGTGTTGTGGTCGTTTATCTTTTCAAGGTGAAAGTTGAGGTCTCCCAGAAGAATATAGTCTTTGGAGGGGAGCGCGTGTGGAGAGATGAAGTCCGTGATGTCTTCACTGAATTTTGCGCGGGGTCCTGGTGGTCTGTAGAGGAGAGTGCCTCTGAGTGTGGTTTTGGGGTCGATGTGGATCTGGAAGTGAAGGTGTTCGGAGTTGGCGAGGTTGGCGTCAGAGCTGGTTGAGATGCGGATAGATTTCTTATGGACGATAGCGATTCCTCCTCCTGTGTGGCCGGTACGGTCTTTGCGAGTGATCTTATAGTCTTCAGGGATGGCAATGGTGATGTCTGGTGCGGAGGAAGCATTCATCCATGTTTCCGTAAGGAAGGCGACGTCTGGAGAGATGGTGTCTAGTAGATTCCATAGGTCAATGGCGTGCCTGTGCACCGATCGGGTGTTGAGAAGGATGCATTGTAGGTGGTTGGGTTCGGGAGTCTGTGGTGTAGTCGTAGTGGAGATGTTGTCGGTGCCGCAGAATTTGCAGGAGTAGCAAGAGAAAGGTCCATGGGTGTGGCCAGGGGCGGCTTGGACGCAGTTGGGGGCGCGGCCGGCGTTAAGGGCTAGGAGGGTGGCGGCATCGTAGGTAATGCGGGGGTGGGCAGAGCGAGGGGCAGGGGGTATGGCGCTAGGCGCGGGCCAGGCGCGGACGGGCGTAGACGGGCTTACCTTTGGCGCACCTTCGGCGCGAATGGGGCGCGTGGACGCTGCGCGTTGGGACATCTGGCATTTGAAGGATAGTGGAGGGGGCGGAGCGTGGGAGGGGCTGCTGGGAGGCGGGGAGCGGGGAGGAGACACGAGTGATCAGACCCAAAATGGACGGGCGGAAACAGGGATAGCAATCACAGCGTCAAAGTAAATAAAAGCACTTCAAAGCAGCGCGAAATGCAAGGAGATGCCTTGCGTTATGAAAACAATTGTTGAAAAAACGATACCAGGCGCTATGTTCCCTCGAGGCGCTCAGGGAGTGCAGGCTGCGACGGAGCGCGATCACCCAGGTAGGCAGAGGGTGTTAGGAGCAGCAGCTGGGGCAGGCAGTCGTCAGAGGCAGCAAGCGGAGCAGGAGGAGTGCAGCAATCAGCCTGGGGATCGTGGCTGGGAGCATAGGGGAGCGACCACAATGGAGCAGGTCCAGGTGGTCACAGAGGGGTGTGGGCAGGGTCGGACTGCTTTGCTTGTGGGTGGGAGGGGCTGCTGGGAGGCGGGGAGCGGGGAGGAGACACGAGTGATCAGACCCAAAATGGACGGGCGGAAACAGGGATAGCAATCACAGCGTCAAAGTAAATAAAAGCACTTCAAAGCAGCGCGAAATGCAAGGAGATGCCTTGCGTTATGAAAACAATTGTTGAAAAAACGATACCAGGCGCTATGTTCCCTCGAGGCGCTCAGGGAGTGCAGGCTGCGACGGAGCGCGATCACCCAGGTAGGCAGAGGGTGTTAGGAGCAGCAGCTGGGGCAGGCAGTCGTCAGAGGCAGCAAGCGGAGCAGGAGGAGTGCAGCAATCAGCCTGGGGATCGTGGCTGGGAGCATAGGGGAGCGACCACAATGGAGCAGGTCCAGGCTACACCAGTGCTATAAGACTTGGGGAGGGTGTCGGAGCCAAGCGTCTTATCCGAGTCCATGGCCATCACACCGCCCCTCAGGGGCCTCCGTCAAGCTGTTTAGGAAGGTAACATATCACATTGTTTTCTAATGCAGTCAGGTCCACAAACGACACTCATTTACTTTGAGAATAGTGAAGCTGCAGTAGGTGGAAATAAGCTTCAGACAGTGTTACAAGCACTGCTCAGAACTCTTAACTATGGCACCCAACATCCAGAACTTATGCTATTTGAGAATGGCAGTGACATCGAAGCAACTCAGGGACCAAAACCATTAACGTACTTTCACGTATGAAAATCTTACTTGGGGAGGGGGCAGGAGCGAAGCGCCCCCTCCCAGTCAGCGCCACCACACCGTATGTTGAAAATTTGAAGCCATCGTTCTACAAAGTCAACCAAACTTGGATTGAAAAATCTAGAAAAATGTACAAACTGAAAACCAGTTTTGGTCTGCTTAGCATCAGTAGCAACGCTTGAGTCAGCTTTGTGTCAAGCCGCCATTTTGATTCAACAAAGCACAGGCATTGAAAAAGGCTCAAACTCAGAACTCTGAACTATGGCACCCAACATCCAGGAGCTTGCCATCCGGATCTTGGAGCCTTGTGCTGCTTTCGATCTATTCACACATCGGTCCACTACTGACATCATCTTATAAACCAACGTTATGTAAATAGTTTTTTAATAAAATGTTTTACCCTGTTTCTTTGCTGGTGTGTTGTCTATATTTTTAATATTTGCATAGGGTTTGTCATTATTTTGTGCGGGATGGGTGATGGAGCCGAGCTGTCTTGCAGCCCTCATGGTGTGGAGCTCAGTTCATCTCACTATTTTCGTATTTCTCATGAAGGGTTGTTCCTAATATTTCTATTTTAGCGGGTCAAAAAGAGATCCAATTAGTGGCCTACTGATTTTGCTCGATTACTTTTATTTTTTTACACGATTTTTCACTATCTGCAAAGACTAAACAGAGTATTGCGACTTTGTGCTTGTTTGTAAATAGAGAATGATCCAAAGAGAACCAATTCTAAAACAGTAAATGCTTGGACAACAATCAATCAAATGGAGAGACAAGCAGGCACGACGGATTACAACGGGGGCAAAGGCTTGCGTTAACTACCGTTCACTATCTGCAAAGAGAGAGTACTACTAAGACAAAAGAGGGGAGGGGGGGGTGCAGCGTTCAAAGCACATCAGCGTGCATAAATACGAAAATGTTTTTATCTATCACGTACTTGACATTTTAAAGCTTTTCATATTTGCTATTAAAAAACCAATGAAATTCACAGAAAAAACCATAGGTTATAGTGGATATATAGTTAGGAATTTGCATTTACAAAACCTTGAAAATTCAATGAAAAAACCATTGGTTTTAGGCCATATATAGTTAGGGATTTGCATTTACAAAACCTTATTTTACTCGCATAAAACCATTGAAATTCCATATATAGTTATAAGCGCTAACTATATATCGCGCACCCGCAATCCACTGCTGATGATGTCACATATTACATCATTCATGACATGGTTAGTGACATCACTGATGACATCACTGATGACATCTCAAATGACATCACTGATGACATCACTGAAAACATCTCAATTGACATGACTGATAACATCACTGATGATATCATTCATGTGATAATACGATGAACCTCTTCAGACTCTAATATAACCTTAGATACAATCAGTGTAAACAGACACTCACAGACTGTCACTCATCCATGGAGTTACTCACACACCTAGTCAGTCATGCAAAGAATCAATCACACCTCCATTTCCTCAACTATACAGTTATACAAACTTTACTTATTCAAACATATACTAACACATATTTACTCTATTATACAATCCCTGATACAAGTTCACAATGATCCATACAGCCACTCACACATTCACTGGCTCTTATGCACAGTTATTTATATATGTGAACTCTCACATGTACTGTGTTTTACATATGTACTTACTTTGACATGTAGCACTGAGATATCAATTCACTCACCAATGCACTCATGCACACAGTCAACCGCCCATACAGCTGTTTCCACATGCACTTTTGAAACCATACATCTAGTGAATCAACTGCTCACACATCTATGCACAGAGTCATACACCTCCCAGCCACCCACACACACACTCAGTATCCCATACAAATACTTGGGCAACCAATCAATAACCCATATAGTTACTCATATAGCTACTTATCAACACATGCAACAGTTTACAGAACAACAGACATAATGATGCACAAATTAAGACAGTTTAGTCACTAACCCATGCACTCAGTGAGACACATTTAATCACTCACTCATACAGTCAGTCATGCACCTACTAAATCCTTCATCCAGACACTTATATATCCACTCATTCTTCAATATGTAAGAGATATTTTAACTTTACAGAAACATACAGTCACTGGATGTTGTCATCAGTGATGTCATCAGTGATGTCATTTGAGATGTCATCAGTGATGTCATCAGTGATGTCACTAACCATGTCATGAATGATGTAATATGTGACATCATCAGCAGTGGATTGCGGGTGCGCGATATATAGTTAGCGCTTATAACTATATATGGAATTTCAATGGTTTTATGCGAGTAAAATAAGGTTTTGTAAATGCAAATCCCTAACTATATATGGCCTAAAACCAATGGTTTTTTCATTGAATTTTCAAGGTTTTGTAAATGCAAATTCCTAACTATATATCCACTATAACCTATGGTTTTTCTGTGAATATATATATATATATATATTACCTACTGGCGGTCGCCAGTAGGTAGTTATAGTTAGGACCTAGTTTCTATAGGAAATCCTCAACATTCTATTTGGATTAACTTTGTCCCCGGTGGATGAATCTTTGGGAATTTCTCAAAGAAGATGGCTCGGTCCGCTGCGGTTACTTACCTGAACGTTTGGGGGGGATTCGTCAAGTGGGGGCTGAGATAAAAGGGGGTCCCAAAACGTGTTTTCTCCATGTTATTTTCCATAGGACGTTTAGACACGGCTACAGCTCGAACGGGTGAATGGATTTATAAGAAATTTGGCAAAACGGTAGAGTCCGGCTCGCAGATTATGCTTTTTTAGGAATGGTGTAAATCCGTTCAGTAGTTGCTGAGAAAATTAAAGTTAAAGTCAATTATATATCTATACGGGCGCACACGTGTGCGCACCCAAGCGGCTGCGCGCGAGCGGATTTTTTTTTTTTGCTGCGTGACGTCGTTCGATTCGAAGGAAATTAGGAAGTGTTGACCGCCATTTTGTCACTGCGAGTAAATATATTGTTTATTTCAAAGCGTTGGAACATGGAAAGGGGAGAAGGTAGAGATTGTCTTGCCGCATAGGTTTTCTCAGGGTGTGCAGTAAGGCCCTTAAACGCGAAAATATATATTTTTTACTTAAAAAAAAAGTTGCGGGGTGCGCGCATTCGGTCGCGCACACCTGTTTACAAGAGTGTGAAAATGGAGATAAATCATAAGTTTGAGTGCTTTAATATAAGGTGGCTCTGAAAAGAGCCCTTGTGTTAATTGAGTTTTTTTTGCATTTATAAGTAAGTACCGATGCAGAGTCTGATGTTGCAGAGGAAGATTCTGTTTCCCTCATCCGTGAAATGAACACCATCTCTCCTATAGATGTCTTCCATGTGGTAACGCAAGTTGTTGTGGTAAATAGAACCCATGCTATAATCTCTGAGGAAAGCAGAAACAGATTTATTTACATGTCTCCTTGCTTTCTCAATTTGTGCACAATGTTGATTGGACAAATTCCATTTCTGTCTTTGGCATATATTGGAATACACCAAGGCAGTTGGAGGAAAAAGTGTCATCAATTGTCGAAAGGTGTCTTTTAGAAGCATTTCCAGACCTACCCCAGTCAATGTGCCTAGATCGTTCCCACCACAGTGCACAATCATAAGGTCTGGTTCTGGGAGATGCATAAAAGTTTTCATCAATGGTATTAATTGGTGACATCTCAATCCTCTTTGCCCAATCCACGTTATCTGCACATTTGGTAAATCAAGGTTTGAAATTCGTCTGCTTCCTGCATATTTTCCACTCCAGTGAATATAGCTGTGTCCTACAAGCCAAACCTTCATTTTCAAGGCAGATGCACTCGTACTCCGATGGGTTCTGGAAGTGGAATGGCAGTTAGAAGCTGAAAGTTAGGATAAAAAAATGGATAAGGCTTGGTGTGGTTGAAAAACAAAAAATGATTGGTTGATTCTAATACTTGAAGATTGAAGACTACGTTGCATGTTAATGTTATGTAAAACTAAAAGTACTATTGGGTGTGAAAAAAATGACATGTAACAGAGCTGTGGATAGGCAGGTGTTTCTGGAGGGAAAACAGTGTTGTTAATTTGCTGTAGAATGTTGAGATATGAACTTTTCACCTGTGCCTTCAGCCAGGTGCAGAATGAGGTGTTACCATGGAAACAGCCAGAGATGGCAGTGGGTGATGGGTGACTTTTATGTGACATTAAAAATATTGTGAGGGAGAACCAATTGAAATGTAAATTTGATTTCAAAATTTTGTGGGAAGAAATATGATTGGCTGAAGAGACATATATGAGTGTATTGACAGGATATGTGTGCCATTGAATTTTGGATGCAATGATAGCAGCATAATTGAAAGTTCCGTCAAACGAATATCTATTTTGTGACTGTCACTGTCACATGACCTGTTATGCTTACGTTACGTGCAAAGTGCCGCGCCTCGGATTGCTTCCGGGAAGCTGCGCTTCGCGCCTCGTGCACCCCAGCACTTCCGGGTGCGCTAACGCGGCGCGTTATATGACGCATTACGCAACAACGCGATACGTCGTTGGGGCTCCACCTGAACTGATCGAATTGGTAGTCTACAGTGTTTCTGGATGTTTCAGACTGAAGCTGGCGTCAGCATGAGAGCACCCTGTGGCTACGTCGTGGCCATTCCACGAGCAATCATGGCAGTCGCTCCCCACCGGAACTCTGCGGGAGTCGGGGGCCTGGTGACTCTTGTAGAATCTTCAAGGCTGAGGGGACGCTTTTGGGAATGGGGCCCATGCCCTAGCAGTCAAGCGTCCGAGTTCCAGGGTTGTCCAGAGCCATCTTTGCAGGACAGGCCCAAGTCTGTGGAGCCGACCGCCATTTCCTGAGCTCCGTGGCAGCCGCCTGTCGCTGTACCCCAAGAGTGGGTGCAATTCAGCCGGATGGCGGGTGAGACGCTGTAATAGCAAGAGCAGGCGTAATTCAGCTGGTCGAGCGAGGCACTGTACCGCAGGAGCGGGCGCAACTCAGCTTGTCGAGTGAAGCGCTGGGGTGTAGCTGAGAAACCTCTACCTGGGGAGGTGGGGGAGGCTCGTTCGCGCTGCCTCTCCCTTCCAGTGCACCCCACGCCGTGTCCTGGTGCAGGTATATGTGATGGTCGGACCAGGGAACCGCAGGACGTGTCTTCAGGTCAAACGGATTGTGGGACAAGGTCCAGAATGGAAGAGTCACCTAAAGGCAAAAAGTTCCGCCTGACCCCGGGAGCCGGCCGCCTATGTCGGGGGCGATCTCAGGCCACACCAGGGCAACAAGACTTGGGTAGGGGCAGGAGCCAAGCGCCCCCTCCGAGTCAGCGCCACCACACCGCCCCTCGGGGGCCTCCGTCAAGCGGTTCAGGGAGGCACCGCATCACATTGCTTTCCAATGCAGTCAGGTCCTCGAACAGCCCCCACTTACTTTGAGAATAGTGAAGCTACAGCAGGTGCAAATGAGCTTCAGACAGTGTTACAAGCGCTGCTCGGAACCCTCAACTATGGCACCCAACATCCAGGACTTATGGCATTTGTGGAAGGCAGTGACATTGAAGCATGTCAGGGACCAAGTAACATACCATATCCAGAGTCCTTCCTACAGCGTCTACCTTCCTTGTTACCTAGTTATGGTTCTTTCACTCCCACTCCAGGCTTTTAGTCTGTGGATGGAAAACCATGAACCTACACTCACGTATGCCAATCTTACTATTGATGCTTGACTGAGGCCAAGGAGATCAGAGTGCATGAGTCTCATGCTCGATCGATTGAGCTAGCCGGATAAGGCAACAAGAAGGTGGTGGTGGGGGTGGCGGCATCCGCAAGGCATCCCCCACACAACTTGTCGGACATCACCTGTGGATGTACTGGGGACGAGCCTTGGCGCATGGTGTCGTCCCCGGGCAATTTGCACAACGGTCCTCCACCCCTAGGCCGCCAGCTATGCTACCTCGACAGGAACAGTGATGGATGTTGCAGCAGGCTGCCATGTAAATAGTTATTTAATAAAACGTTTTACCCTGTTAGTTTGTTGGTGTGTTGTATATATTTATAATATTTGCATAGGGTTTGTCGTTATTTTGGGCGGGGTGAGCGGCGGAGCCGAGCTGTCTTGCAGACATCATGGCGTCGCGCTCGGTTCCTCTCACTAGTTTCATAATTCTCATGAGGGGTTGTTCCTAATGTTTCTATTTTAGCGAGGTCAAAAAGAGATCCCATCAGTGGCCTACTGATTTTGTTCGATTCCTTTTGTTTTTTCTAACGATTTTTAGGTTATAGTTTGCTAGCACGATACAGCGGCTAGTCCGCATTTTATATATATGTCCTTTTTATTAGGGGTGTCCTCCGGTGGAGTTGGACAATCTACCTCTAATAAATGGTCCGGGTTGAACCAACTACCAACAAACAGGGCAGAGATAGGCATGACGGGTTACAAAGGGGACAAAAGTCTGCACTACCTATCCTTCACTATCTGCAAAAACTAAACAGAGTATTGTGACTTTGTGCTTATTTGTGAATAGAGAATCACCCAAAGAGAATCAATTTCGAACAATCATAGGCTATTGGCAGTGGGCAGAGAGACCATGACACACAAAATGGCTGTTACTTACGTGCATGATGGGGCCCAAAAGGGACTAGATGGCGTGGCCACTGTTTCGCGACTTTCACTTTACTTTCAACAGTGGCTGTGGTGAACATAAATGAACGCCGCTTATGTATACCTAATTTTAGTCATTTTCCACAAAAAAAGCTTTTGATATTTGCTATTAAAAAACCATTGAAATTCACTGAAAAAACTATAGGTTATAGACCATATATAGTTAAATATCTCAAGTCCATCTCTGCACTCGATGGAGATATAGGTCGTCAATCAGAAGATGTGCTGGCCACCTCTAATGGTATTAGCGTGGCCAGGGCTCTTGTCGATGCCTCTGCAAATTGCACAGGGTGCACTTGTTTGACATGCCGCACCATGGTATGTATGGAAAAGGAATATTTTTTTGTTGGATTTCCTCTTGAGAGAACCGAGTCACATATCGTGCAGGTTACTTTTGGTGCATTCACTTTCTTTTGATCTTCAGGATAAGTGAAAAATTGCCAGATGAAAGATTCTTTTTTTCTTCTTAAAGGTAGTGGATCATTTTGTTCAGATTCGGAAGATAAATGAGATACGGTAGCCATTTCACCAAAGTCTTCCGAAAGATGTAGGACGTTGTTCTCTCTTGAGAGTACAAAAGATAGTGAGGGAAGTGGGTGGAGTGCTGCGTGTAAATTCCAGAATAGAAACTTATAAGAACCAATTGGAAGTGTCTTTTTCATGTTGCAGCAGGCTGCCATGTAAATAGTTATTTAATAAAACGTTTTACCCTGTTACTTGGCTGGTGTGTTGTATATATTTATAATATTTGCATAGGGTTTGTCGTTATTTTGGGCGGGGTGGCGTGTAAATTCCAGAAGAGAAATTACTAAGAACCAATTGGAAGTGTTGTTTTCATGTTGCAGCAGGCTTCCATGTAAATAGTTATTTAATAAAACGTTTTACCCTGTTACTTTGCTGGTGTGTTGTATATATTTATAATATTTGCATAGGGTTTGTCGTTATTTTGGGCGGGGTGGGCGGCGGAGCCGAGCTGTCTTGCAGACATCATGGCGTCGAGCTCGGTTCCTCTCACTAGTTTCATATTTCTTATGAGGGGTTGTTCCTAATGTTTCTATTTTAGCGAGGTCAAAAAGAGATCCCATCAGTGGCCTACTGATTTTGCTCGATTCCTTTTGTTTTTTCTAACGATTTTTATGTTATAGTTTGCTAGCACGATACAGCGGCTAGTCCGCATTTTATATATATGTCCTTTTTATTAGGGGTGTCTTCCGGTGGAGTTGGACGATCTATCTCTAATAAACGGTCCGGGTTGAACCAACTACCATCATGATTTTGTATATCTTCTGAGCTGGATTTAAGCACACAATTGTTAAAGTATGAAATGTTTTATATTTCTAAAAAAAAAACAAGGTGTGTACATCCGGTAACGCACGAAAGTTTAAAAAGACATTCGGCTCCATTTACTGAAAAGTTTCATAACAATAAAAAAGAAGTCTAGGTACAGTCTCTTTGACGTACTATAAGTTCTTTGAGGGGTCTATGAAGAAATTCAATGAGTGTAAATTGCAAAGTTTCCCCGAAATATATTGGAGGGTGCGGGCACTCGGTTGCGCACGAAAGTTTAGAAAGGCGATGCCCATTTGTTGACAACTGGTGGCGAGGGTGCGCGCACCGGATCGCGCACAAAAGTTTACAAAAGCTATTTGTATTTACAGACAAATTTAAATACGTTGAATATAAGGCAAGGTACAGACTTTCAAATTCAGTACCGCTTTACAAGGAGTCTCTATACAACCTGAACAGTCAAGAAAATGGTTTTGTTTCTGAAAAAAATATTACCAGAACTTTATTGATAAAAGTATAGGTTGCATTAACGAGATATTTCTGAATTACCATTTTAAAAACCTATGAAATTTACAAAAAAAAACATTTGTTTTACACACGTTATAGTTAGGAAGTAG
This sequence comes from Lissotriton vulgaris, assembly GCF_964263255.1. Lineage (NCBI taxonomy): Eukaryota > Metazoa > Chordata > Amphibia > Caudata > Salamandridae > Lissotriton > Lissotriton vulgaris. Next base: position 87,589 of record NW_028246435.1, on the reverse strand, counting down.
CATTTAAAAAACTAATGAAATTCACTGAAAAAACCATACGTTTTACACACGTTATATTTAGGAAGTAGCATTTACAAAACCTATGAAATTCACTGAAAAAAACATAGGTTTGACACCAGTTATAGTTAGCTGGAAATTTTACTGACATAAAACCAATGAAATTCCACGTTATAGTTAGTTGGACTCACTATAACTTGTGCGTGCAATGCACTGCTGATGACGTCACATATTACATCACTCATGACATGGTTAGTGACATCACTCATGACATCACTGATGACACCATCCAGTGAATGTGTGTCTTTCTGAAAAATAAATATTAGTGAGTAATGTTTAAAATTTTAAATATATGTATTAGTGTTTCACTTTGTCTATAAGTAGCTGCATGGGTTGGTGAGTAGGTACATGTGTATGTACATGGGTTATTAGATGTTTTATTAGCATCAGTATGAGTGTTTGTATTGTTTAGTGTGGGAATTACTTACAACATTGATGCATGAGTGACTGACTCACTGTTTGTATGTGTTTTGAAGACAGCATATGTGCAGGACTGTATGGGTGGATGAATGTGTATATGTGTGTGTTAGTGAGTGAATGAGTGTCTCACTAGTGTCTTTATCAGTAACGACATATGTTTTAATCTGATATATGTGAGTATTGATGTTTATAAATGAGTATATGTGAGATTGTAAGAGTTCCTCTTTAAATAAGGATGTATTTCTATAAGTAATTGTTTAAGAGAGTGAGTATGTGTAAGTTTCCTTAGAAGTAAGGTGGTAGTGTATGTATAGCTGTATATGCAAATTAATGGATGCACAATAGTTTATTTGCATGTGTGATTATGTGTGTGAGTAACTTTTGGATGACTGTCGGTGTGTAATAGGATGTATACATGTTTCACTACATATGATGAGTGAAGATATATATGAGTGACTATGTAGAACTGTTGGTGAATGAGTGGATGTGTATATAGATGGTGGTATTACTGAATTGGTTGTTGTAACTGGTATAGGTATCACCACTTTTTTGGAAAATGTTAGTTTTTATTTTTCAATATGTGTTTCAAGGGTTACTTTACAGTGAAAGGAGGTCAGTCTCTCTGTCACAAGGATGGTGTCATCAGTGATGTCATGAGTGATGTCACTAACCATGTCATGAGTGATGTAATATGTGATGTCATCAGCAGTGCATTGCACGCGCAAGTTATAGTGAGTCCAACTAACTATAACGTGGAATTTCATTGGTTTTATGCCAGTAAAATTTCCAGCTAACTATAACTGGTGTCAAACCTATGTTTTTTTCAGTGAATTTCATAGGTTTTGTAAATGCTACTTCCTAACTATAACGTGTGTAAAACTTATGGTTTTTCAGTGAATATATATATATATATATGTAGTTCACAATCCTCACGGTTACGTTAGGAAAACAGCACTCGTGGGCAAGTTGGTATTAAATCTCCCGTTTTTTAATTATTTCAGAGTCAACACAAGCGTTTTGGCTGCAAGCCTTCGTTAGTGTTGATACTCGCGCGCTGACGAAGGCTTGTAGCCGAAACGCGTTTGTTGACTCTGAAATAATAAAAAAACGGGAGATTTAATACCAACTTGCCCACGAGTGCTGTTTTCCTAACGTAACCGTGAGGATTGTGAGCTACATGTTAATGCGGGGGTTCTGCCACCGCAGACTGCAACCACCCGCGAGTGTCCCGTCTCTTCGGCAGAACTTGGAGCTTGATATATATATATATATATATATATATATATATAGGCAGTGCTGTACTTTCTAAAAACTTGCTCTTTGAAATACATGAAACACAACAGTATGTTGGTCGAATTCTTGCATTTCTGTTTGCATAACAATATTTTTCTGTTTCAGAAACAGTATTACAGGCAAAGGAGAGGGAAGGCGATGGGCACCTGCTTTGCCCCCAGCTACGCAAACTTGTTCGTAGGCTGGTGGGAGAAGCAGGTGGCCTGGTCCGACGACAACCAGAAATGGGTCACGTCAATTATCGGGTGGCACCGGTATATTGACAACTTTTTTTTTTTTGGAAAGGTTCCAAGACAGAGGCAGAATCATTTATTCAAACTTTGAATAACAATGATCTCAACTTACATCTAAGTGGCACTATACATAGTCACGAGGTAGACTTTCTTGTTTTAAAAGTCTCCATCAAGGATGGAAAAATCTTTACTTCTCTTTTACGGAAGGTCACTGCCGGAAACTCCACCCTAGAAGCAAGCAGTTGTCACCCCAAACCTTTAAAGAACAGTATACCTTTTGGGGAACTAATGCGCCTCAAAAGAAACTGTACGCTTACGGAGGATTTTGAGTGAGCTGCACAAGACTCAATAGGGAGGTTTAAATTGAGAAGATATTCTGATGACACAATGAAAAAGGCATATGACAAAGTTCATTTAATCTCTAGAGCAAGTCTGTTCAAGCACCCAAGTGGGAAAAAAGCCAGTGAAGACAAAACTCCTCGCTTCATCACGACTTTCTCTAACGACTCATCAATGATCCACAGCATCATGAGTCGCCACTGGAACATTCTAAAAACAGATGTAGTCATCGGAAAGCAATTATCATCTCATCCTAAAATTACTTACAGGAGTAACAGATCCTTAAAAGACACCTTAATACACAGTCACTTTGATGCTATTCCGAGATCACCACGACTGGGAAACCTGACTGGGTTTTTCCCATGTCAAAACTGTAAAGCCTGCCAGTCAAGTAGTAAAGTCACTTCATATGAAATTCCAGACACATGGACAGTGAGGAAAATTAATATATTTCTCACCTGCACAAGCTCATACTGTGTGTATCATCTTGAATGCCCGTGTAAATTATATTATGTCGGGAGCTCAATCCACCCTGTTAAAAAGCGAATTCTAGAACACGCTAGAGCAATTGAACATCATGACCCAAACTACCCCGTAGCAAGACTCTTTGCACTGAAACACAACAGTGACCGCAATCTCCTAAAATTCCATTGTCTTGATCAAATACCTCTTAAAGATCGAAAAGTGAAAAGAGAGCTACAAATGAGAAAACTTGAGTCGAGGTTTATTATAGATCTCCGTACCAAGTCTCCATTAGGACTGAACACAGGGGAAGAATTGGCCAGTCATCTTGGCTAGTTTAGATGTGGAATAACATTCATGCATTCACACACTCACCCCCTACTGTTTTGCAACATCTATTTCTGTCACAATTTGCAAGAATCACTTGAAGTGTTATACATTACTTTTCCTTGTTGCTGAAAATTAAAGTAAATCGATGTCTAGTAATTTTAATGTATTTGATGAATTGTTTCCATATTATTTGATTGCCCATCCAGGGCTTAATAACATCTGTCTGTTTAACAAGGCCATACAATTCATGTACTATGTTAACCACTACAAAATGGCCGCTATGTATACTTATATTCTTTAGTCTTTCTTTTGTGTTTAGCTAACATGAGATTGACGTCAATATACAACTTTATTTAAATTGCCAATGAATTTGGCACCAGTCACAGCAGACGAAGTCGTGATGCCGAAACGTGTCCTGTTTTGATTTTTGATTAAACCTGAAGAGTCTTGAAAAGAGAGTTGTGGAGTGCCGTCCATTTTTTTGCCAAAGTAAAAGAAATTTGGAGTGTCAATATATATATATATATATATCCTACTGGCGGTCGCCAGTAGGTAGTTATAGTTAGGATTTTTTTCAATGCAAAATCTCATAATTCTATTTGGAATAACTTTAGCGCCAGTTGACGAATCTGCCTGAAAATTTCCTCAAATTTGCCTCGTCGAGCGCCGGTCCTTTCCTGAAAGTTTGGGGGGGGATTCGTCAAGCGGGGTCCGAGATAAAAGGGGGGTCCCAAAACGTGTTTTCCCCATGTTAATTTCCATGGGCGGTCGATCTCACTTTTAGCCCGAACGGCTGAATGGATTTCCACCAAACTTGGCAAAATTGTAGGGACTGGTAGACCGATGTGCCTTTGCTATGTCTCAAGATATGTGCTCCAGTCGATTTTGAGTAATTTAGGTTAAAAAAAATAAATATATCTATAGTCGCGCCCCGGTACGTGCACCGGGCGAGCTACGCGACTTGCACACGGAAAGCTGATTGTCTCTCGGGTGTCTGTAATCATTCAAAACCGTCTGGAGTGGCCGCCATCTTGTGTCTCGGTAGGATCGAGACACAAGGGGTGGCCAAAACAAAGGGGGAAATGACCATAAAGGGGCAGGGTAGACCCCCCTGACCCCCTAGGTTTGATGTGGGGGCTTCGTTTTGCGCGGGGGGAGTGCCCGGTACGCGCACCGGGGAGCGGACTGGGGAGCGTACCGGGGAGCGTACCATGGGGAAAAAAGAATGACAGACTTTTCAAAAATTGTATGTTTATTAATTGTTCTTTTTGTTGTTTTTTTTATTTTTTATTAAGTACTAACATGTAGGTACCAATGCAGAGTCTAAAATTTAATGTACACCGTCTCCTTTGTAGATATCTTGCATGTTGTTACAGAAGTTATTGTGGTATATGGAATTCATAGCGTAGTCTGTCAGGAAAGCAGAAATGATATGGAGGCAGGAGATGATAAAGAGATGTTAAATACACATTGGAGATAATATAGTGGGAGAAAGGAAGTAACTATGAGCAAACTTACTATGTAACATCTCTGTCCGTAACCTGGGAGTCATGCTGAACCATGGGCTCAGTATGGACACTCATGTTCAGAAAACATCGGCCTGTTGTTTTTCCATCCTTCGCTCACTCAGGAAGGTTCTGCCCCTGCTACCATCTCATGCCCGCGTCCAGGTGGTTAGATGTACCATCCTGATAAGGTTGGACTATTGTAATGCCCTCCTGCTCGGGTCCCCTGAGTATCTGCTGGACAGACTTCAAAGGGTTCAATCTGCGGCGGCTAAATTGGCTTTGGGGCTGCCTAGGAGATCTCATGGTCCATCTGCCCTTGCAAAACTACATTGGCTTCCTCTTAGACAGAGGATTCAATTTAAAGCCCTTTGCATTGAGTTTAGGGCTCTTCACGGATGCGGCCCAGTCCCCCTCAGGTCCAAGTTTGTCTGGTACACCCCTTCCAGACACCTTCGCTCATCGGAGGCTAAACTGGTAGTTGTTCCCAGATTTAAGAAGGTCAGAGCTGGTGGCAGATCCTTTCAGGTGACTGCATCCAGACTCTGGAACACTCTCCCCATCGAGATTAGGGCCACTAATGAACTTATGCAGTTTAGGAAAAAGGTAAAAACTTGGCTTTTCCCTGGCTAGCCTTCGCTCCCCAGTCATACTTCGCTGCCTCTGTTGTCTATCACGGTCTGGATTTTGTTAGCGCCAGGATGCCTGCAACGGTGACAGTCGCGCTCTATAAATTCTTAAAATAAATAAATAATAATTAAAAAAGTTGCACAGCATACTATAAGTCTCACTTAATATTATAAACATTTGGAACTACTTGATGAATTACATATAAAAATTAATAATGTCTCGTACAATTTTTGATTATTAAATATAAATGTATTTTTCTGATTCTTTTTCAAAATGTAATAACACTTCTAACAATATATTGTCTGGAATGTCCTCATTTTCATTCTGTGATTCTATTGATTCCACACACTGAACTAATTGATGGTCCAGAGACTCATCCATAAAATCAAAGTTATCATTCTCAGCAATTTTTTCTTCAGGGTTGTTGTCCAAAACAATTTCGAAAGAAATATGCTGTTCTCCTTCCATTTTGTTGCTGTAAATTGCATAAAAAATAAATATATCAGTAGAGGTAGGGCACTGTTGGGTTTAAGTTCAGACAGGTACTTGTGAGTTTTTAACAGTGAAGTTATCTTTGGGCAGTGTATGGTTTCAGGCAGGAAGTAGAACTATTAAAAAGTGCCTGTGATGAAGCCTAAGTAAATTCATAATTATACCAGAGAAGCCTAACTCAATCAATAATTTAAATAAATAAGCCTTTCTCAATGTCTAACTCTTACAGAGGGACAGTATATAACTATCTGAAAACGTTTTCCCAAATTAACTTAAAGTGCATAACATAGTTCTCCTTTCAAATTAACAACTTACCTATTTCAAAGTAGTTGAAGTTTTCTGTCAAAATTCTTTCCAAATGTACCTTAGGTAGTGTTAGTCAAAACGGCTGTGTTTCCCTCTCATTTTTCATCTATATTCATGTATTTAACCAAATGTCAGCACATAAAAGTACAAAATGTAAGTAACATTTTAATTGGTTGAAAATTCAAACAGTTTCATATTTGTTTTTGTCATGTAATTTACCTCAGGATATTTAGACAGGGCTACAGCCCAAATGGCTCAATGGAATACCACCAAATTTGGGTAAATGGTAGGGACTGCTATGTAGTAGGGCCTATTCTATATTTGGTGTAAGTGTCTCCAGTCGTTTTTATGTAAATTACTTTCCCACATTTTTTATGGGAGCGCTTACCGGTGCGCGCCCCGGTACGCACACCGGCAGCGTTACAGGAGTCCTCCATTTTGTGTTTCGGTAGAATTGAGACACAAGATGGAAGACAAACAACGTTGGGAATGGGTAGAAGGGGGCATGGTAGACAATTCCTGACCCTCTAGGTTTTCTGAGGGGGGTTTAGGAGGCCCATTTATGTCCCCCCCCCCAAAAAAAATTTAATTTTTCACGGGGGGAGCGCTCGGTACGCGCACCGGGAAGCGTACCGGGAAGCGTACTTTGGTGAAAAATAGTGAAAAAAGTTAGAGAAAGAAAAACATTATGAGTGATCAGAGGTAGGGTAGCCCTGAAAAGAGCTTTTCGGTTCTGTGGCTGATTTAAGTACCTACAAGTAGGTTCCAATGCACAGTCTTAAATTCAGGAGGAATATTCTATTCCCCTCATCTGAGAAGTGCACACCATCTCCTCTGTAGATGTCTTGCATGTTGTAACGCAAGTTATTGTTGTACATTGAACTCATTCCATAGTCTCTCATGTAAGCAGAAACAGATTTATTCACATGTTTCCGTGCTTTCTCAAATTGTGGACAAAATTGGTTGGACCAGTTCCATTTCTGTCTTTGGCATATATTGGAATATACCAAGGCAGTTTGTGGAAAAAGTGTCATCAATTGATCAAAGGTGTCCTTTAAAAGCATTTCCAGACCAACCCCAGTCATAGTGCCTAAATCATTCCCACCACAGTGCACTATTAAGAGGTCAGGGTTCGGCAGATGCAAAAAGGTTTTCACCAATGGTATCAATTGGTGACATCTCAATCCTCTCGGGCCAATCCACTTGATTTCCACATTTGATAAATCAAGGTCGTGAAAATTTTTGCTAGCTGCATACCTTTGAGCCCAATGGATGTTGCTATGTCCAATAATCCACACAGAATACATGATGAGAGAAGGTTCTGGTGCAGTCAGATGAACTGTGGGAATGAAATGGCAGTTGGAACAGTAGGAGTTTACAGAAAAATATTTGTGGAGTTTCTCTACTCTTGAATCACAAGCAATGATTGGTGGATTCAGATAGTTGAAAACTGAAAGTTAGGGTGCATGGTTGTGTTGTGTGAAAGAAGCAATTTGAATGGTTAAGAAAAAGTCACTAAAAGCAATAATGCCCTGGATAAGCTGGTGTATTGAGAGGTCAAACATCCTTGCTGACTTAATTTGCAACATTGTGGAATAAACTTTTGAACCTGAGAGTTCAGTTAGGAGGGAGTTGCTATGGTAACAGATAGAAAGGTCTAAGAGGGGGAAGGGTGTTAGTTTGAATAAAGTGAGGGAAGAGTTTTGATTGGTTGAAATGAGGCATATGTGTGTAGAATTAGAGGTTTTCTCTGCCAGTCTTGGTTTCAGTGTATTGAGTGCACACCTTTTGCTCTGCTAAACAAAATCTGGTGTGTGTGTCTGACACTGTTCTCAATCTCCCAAAGCATTTGTAAAGGTAAGTAATGACTCATTTAATTTAGATAGAGACTTGTTTGCTCTATGGAGAAGATTTGGAAGCAGATAGTGAAGTTTCAGTAGTAACATTGAATGTTTGCACATAGGACTTGTGCTGTGTTTGTAAAAAGTTATTTAAAAAACGATTTTGGGGTAAATGGATGGCTTATATTTTTGAGAAGAAATTAATAGTGTTTGCCTCATTACATAAATATATTTGAACCATTTAGAATAATGTCACTTGCATTACCTCAGATTTGGAAGCAGATTGAGATTCTTTCTTATTTGGTTTGTGGCATGTTTTTTGGAAATGCTTGCTATGAACATTTGCAAGATAGGGGATTTGTATTTTGTTAAACAGTGAAGTTTCAGTAGTGAAATTGAATGCTTGTACATAGGTCCTGTGTTGTGTTTCTAAAATGTTATTCAAAAAACGATTTTGGGGGCAAATCAATGGTATTTTCATTTGGCCCTTATTTATGATTGCCTTGTGCTGCTGGTACATCACTTTAAACATGGGAAAAAAGTGACTCTCTGGTGGCGCAAGGCCTTCATAAATAAGGCCCTGAGTTTCTTTGCTGTTGGTTTGTGTCTTGCTTTTTGATAATGCTTGCTATGAACATTTGCAAGATAGGGGATTTGTATTTTGTGAAACAGTGAGGTTTCAGTAGTGAAATTGAATGCTTGTGCATAGGTCCTGCGCTGTGTTTTTTAAATGTTATTCCAAAAACGATTTTGGTGGCAAATCAATGGTATATACAGTTGGACCTTATTTATGATTGCCTTGTGGCGCCGGTGCGTCACTTTTAACATGGGAAAAAAGTGACGCACCGGTGGCGCAAGGCCTTCATAAATAAGGCCCTGAATTTCTTTGCTGTTGGTTTGTGTCTTGCTTTTTGATAATGCTTGCTATGAACATTTGCAAGATAGAGGATTTGTATTTTGTGAAACAGTGAGGTTTCAGTAGTGAAATTGAATGCTTGTACATAGGTCCTGCGCTGTGTTTCTAAAATGTTATTCAAAAAACGATTTTGGGGGCAAATCAATGGTACTTACATTTGGGCCTTATTTATGATTGCCTTGTGGTGCCGGTGCGTCACTTTTAACATTGGAAAGAAGTGACGCACCGGTGGCGCAAGGCCTTCATAAATAAGGCCCTGAGTTTCTTTGCTGTTGGTTTCTGTCTTACTTTTTGATAATGCTTGTTATGAACATTTGCAAGATAGGGGATTTGTATTTTGTGAAACAGTGAGGTTTCAGTAGTGAAATTGAATGCTTGTACATAGGCCCTGCGCTGTGTTTCTTAAATGTTATTCAAAAAACGATTTTGGTGGCAAATCAATGGTATTTACATTTGGTCCTTATTTATGATTGCCTTGTGGCGCCGGTGCGTCACTTTTAACATTGGAAAGAAGTGACGCACCGGTGGCGCAAGGCCTTCATAAATAAGGCCCTGATTTTCTTTGCTGTTGGTTTGTGTCTTGCTTTTTGATAATGCTTGCTATGAACATTTGCAAGATAGGGGATTTGTATTTTGTCAAACAGTGAGGTTTCAGTAGTGAAATTGAATGCTTGTACATAGGTTCTGCGCTGTGTTTCTAAAATGTTATTCAAAAAACGATTTTATATGTGTATATGTATATATATATATATATATTCACAGAAAAAAACATAGGTTTTAGGCCATATATAGTTAGGGATTAGCATTTACAAAACCTTAATTTACTCGCACAAAACCATAGAAATTTGCATATATAGTTAGATGCAATAACTATATATCGCGCACCCGCAACCCACTGCTGATGATGTCACATATTACATCATTCATGACATGGTCAGTGACATCACTGATGACATCACTGATGACAACATCCAGTGACTGTATGTTTCTGTAAAGTTAAAATATGTCTTACATATTGAAGAATGAGTGGATGTATAAGTCTCTGGATGAAGGATTTAGTAGGTGCATGACTGACTGTATGAGTGAGTGATTAAATGTGTCTCACTGAGAGCATGAGTTGGTGACTAAACTGTCTTAATGTATGCATCATTATGTCTGTTGTTCTGTAAACTGCTGCATGTGTTGATCAGTAGCTATATGAGTAACTATATGGGTTATTGATTGGTTGCCAAAGTATTTGTATGGGAGACTGAGTGTGTGTGTGGGTGGCTGGGAGGTGTATGACTCTGTGCATAGATGTGTGAGCAGTTGATTCACTAGATGTATGGGTTCAAAAGTGCATGTGGAAACAGCTGTATGGGCGGTTAACTGTGTGCATGAGTGTATTGGTGAGTGAATGGATATCTTAGTGCTACCATGTCAAAGTAAGTACATATGTAAAACACAGTACATGTGAGAGTTGACATATATAAATAACTGTGCATAAGAGCCAGTGAATGTGTGAGTGGCTGTGTGGATCATTGTGAACTTGTATCAGGGATTGTATAAGAGAGTAAATATGTGTTAGTATATGTTTGAATAAGTAAGGTGTGTATAACTGTATAGTTGAGGAAATGGAGGTGTGATTAATTCTTTGCATGACTGACTAGGTGTGTGAGTAACTCCATGGATGAGTGACAGTCTGTGAGTGTCTGTTTACACTGAGTGTATCTAAGGTTATATTAGAGTCTGAAGAGGTTCATCGTATTATCACATGAATGATGTCATCAGTGATGTCGTCAGTGAAGTCATTTGACTTGTCATCAGTGATGTCATCAGTGATGTCACTGACCATGTCATGAATGATGTCATTTGAGATGTCATCAGTGATGTCATCAGTGATGTCACTGACCATGTCATGAATGATGTAATATGTGACATCATCAGCAGTGGGTTGCGGGTGCGCGATATATAGTTATTGCATCTAACTATATATGCGAATTTCTATGGTTTTTTGCGAGTAAATTAAGGTTTTGTAAATGCTAATCCCTAACTATATATGGCCTAAAACCTATGTTTTTTTCTGTGAATTTCAATGGTTTTTTAATAGCAAATATCAAAAGCTGTCAAATGTCAAGTACGTGATAGGTCAAAACTTTTTCGTGTTTATGCACGCTGATGTGCTTTGAACGCTGCCCCCCCCTCTTTTCTCTTAGTAGTACTCTCTCTTTGCAGATAGTGAAGGGTAGTTAACACAGGCCTTTGCCCCCGTTGTAATCCGTCGTGCCTACATGTCTCTCCATTTGATTGATTGTTATCCAAGCATTTACTGTTTTAGAATTGATTCTCTTTGGTTCATTCTCTATTTACAAACAAGCACAAAGTCGCAATACTCTGTTTAGTCTTTGCAGATAGTGAACAATTGTGTAAAAAAACAAAAGTAATCGAGCAAAATCAGTAGGCCACTAATGGGATCTCTTTTTGACCTTGCTAAAATAGAAACATTAGGAACAACCCTTCATGAGAAATACGAAAATAGTGAGATGAACTGAGCTCCACACCATGAGGGCTGCAAGACAGCTCGGCTCCGCCACCCACCCCGCCCAAAATAACGATAAACTCTCTGCAAATATTATAACTATATACAACACACCAGCAAAGTAACAGGGTAAAACATTTTATTAAATAACTATTTACATAACTATTTTATACTTTTTGTTGCATGATCCGGCTAGCTCAATCGATCGAGCATGAAACTCATGCACTCTGATAGCAAGCGTTGCAGCTGATGCTATGCAGACAAAAACTGGTTTTCAGTTTGTACATTCATCAAGATTTTTCCATCCAAGGCTGGTTGAGAGTTTGTAGAACGATGGTTTCAGATTTTCAACATACGGTGTGGTGGCGCGGACTGGGAGGGGGCGCTTGGCTCCTGCCCCCTCCACAAGTCGTGTTGCCCTGGTGTGGCCTAAGATCGCCCCGACATAGGCGGCCGTCTCCCGGGGTCCGGCGGAACTTTTTGCCTTTTGATGACTCTTCCATTCTGGACCTTGTCCCACAATCCATTTGACCTGAAGTCACGCTGTAGTGGGGCGCCCCTTTACCGTTTCAGTTGCCATTCCGCCCGCTTTTGCTACACTGTGCCTCTTCCGCCATTCAGCTGTTTACCGCCCGCTCTTGCGACTACAGCATCTCGCTCACCATGTAGTTGAGTTGATCCCGCTCTTGCGATGCAGCGATAGGCGGCTGCCACAGGACTCTCAAAATGGCGGCCGGCTCTTCAGATTTGGGCGTGATCCACTAAAATGGCCCTGGGACACCTTGGAACTCGGACACTTGTCTACTAGGGCTTGGGCCCCACTCTCGAAAGCGTCCCCTGAGCCTTGAAGATTCTACAAAAGTCTTGGGGGCCCCCGACTCCCACAGGCTTCTGGTGGGGAGCAGCTGCCATGATTGCTCATGGAATGGCCACGACTGAGCTACGAGATGGTGGTGCTCTCATGCTGACGCCAGCTTCAGTCTGAAACATCCAGAAACAATGTAGACTACCAATTCGAACAGTTCCGGTAGCGCCCCAACGTGACCCGGTAGGGAAGAACTTGCCCTCCCCTCGTTGACTGATGGTTCTTGTTGCCTGTCCCTTCTCTTGTCATTTAACAGAACTTTTTAGACTGCTGAAAGGGGTTGTGTTCCGACCGCTGGTTGGTGGAGACATTTTGACTATATTCTGGACCTACGTTGTCGGGTAATGCGTCATATGACGTGCCGCGTTAGCGCACCCGGAAGTGCTCCGGTGCGCAAAGCGCAGCTTCCCGGAAGCGATCCGGGGCGCGGCGCGTAACGTAAGCATAACAGGTCATGTGACTTGTTTATAAAACTTTTCATTGGTTCATTTTACTTTTGTTATTCTAATGATGAAAGGCTTGGTCATATGACCTAAAAATTACGCTTTTTATTGCTTTCGAACATTATTTTTTCTTAAACATATATGTTATAATGTTCCAGGCTAATGTACTTTCCCGGAAAATTTACAACTGTCCTGCAAGTAAAATATATTCCCTTTTCTAGCAAAAGGGCGTTTCTTCGTCCCATGACGGAGCCGTTGAGCAAAAGATGCTCGGCCTGCTGTCTTAGTCGCCGATACGCCTGTATATCAGATTCTTATCGATCACTTTATGCTGCAGGAGTAAAAAACACAACAGCCCTTGACCATTTATCTTAACTGCGTTCCTGCGTATTATACCTTTTATCCGTCATGTAATTGGACTGCCGTATTTCACTTGCCTTTTACTGATTCGAAAAAAGTGACTAAAATTAAAAACTTTACCAATGTAAATACTACTACCATGTTTTGTTTTAAAAACCTTTATTGTGAAAATGTCAGTATACAAATACGGGCCTATAACCACGTGGGCCGGCCACGGAGCAAACTGGAATCGTATATGATGAGGAGACATTTACACTGTAGAGGAACGTAACGAGCGGGCCATTAGGTTGCAAGAACTAAGGTGTCTAACAGTTGCGGAATCGGTGGACGTACATTTTGTAATTAAAATACGACAGGGCCACTTACAATAAAATTTTCTAGATATACATTTGCGGGCAAGTACCATGGGTGACGTTAATTCGAACTTACAATAGTACAGTAATCAATAACACATCAGAACTTAATATCAATAAGGATGTCGAAATATTCAATCAATTCTCGTCCCCGCCCGCCATGTGCTTCAAAACTGCATACGTATCTCGTGATATCAAGGTTGTGCAACCAGTACACAACAAGGAGTTACGAGACCCATTTATACCAGCACCATTTTGGGCGCGGCTGGGCAGGTCGAGGATATAGTCAAAATGTCTCCACCAACCAGCGGTCGGACCAGAACCCCTTTCGGCAGTCAAAAAAGGTTCAGTTAAATGACAACAGAAGAGATAGGCAACAAGAACCAACAAAAAAGGACACTTGTTACACTGTTTGACTTTTGGTGTAAATAAGGAAACCCTCATAGAAGTCAGTGTATATGTAAGGTAAGCGGTATATTAGCTTCATCCGCCCCACACTGACATTCATGCAGTTATCATCGGGTTTTTCCTCTTGGTGTGTACTGCTAGCCTCATCCAGAGGCACCTCCAGTCTCGAGTGCAGTGTCCAGAGACAAAAAGGATTTTCCCAAAAGGATTAAAATAAAAAATGAGAAAGAATGCCCTGAGGAATTTTAATGTTGGGCAGGCTTCACATCGTTAAAAAAATTGTGAATACTCATTCATAAGCCAAGTTACGGGACTGTATGGTATTACTAGGTTGATATCGTCGACATGTTTCAGCTCTATTGGGCCAGGCAGTCTGTAGAGCTTTCGTCAGGACTAACAGGGGGGTTGGTACGAAACAAAACATATAAAAACTACTCACACAAATTTATGCGGTAATTCCAACAACTCAATGCATTGATCTAAGTATTGGATTCTTCTGAATCTGTCGCAATTCCGACTTCTGTTTCCTTCAGGGGTGCCTTAAATCGCCACAGAGCCGCATGGAGTCCTTCCTCCCGCCTTGTGCTGACTCTGCCCCTGGAGTGACTCCAATGCATTGAGTTGTTGGAATTACCGCATAAATTCGTGTGAGTAGTTTTTATATGTTTTGTTTCGTACCAACCCCCCTGTTAGTCCTGACGAAAGCTCTACAGACCGCCTGGCCCAATAGAGCTGAAACATGTCGACGATATCAACCTAGTAATACCATACAGTCCCGTAACTTGGCTTCTGAATGAGTATTCACAATTTTTTTAACGATGTGAAGCCTGCCCAACATTAAAATTCCTCAGGGCATTCTTTCTCATTTTTTATTTTAATCCTTTTGGGAAAATCCTTTTTGTCTCTGGACACTGCACTCGAGACTGGAGGTGCCTCTGGATGAGGCTAGCAGTACACACCAAGAGGAAAAACCCGATGATAACTGCATGAATGTCAGTGTGGGGCGGATGAAGCTAATATACCGCTTACCTTACATATACACTGACTTCTATGAGGGTTTCCTTATTTACACCAAAAGTCAAACAGTGTAACAAGTGTCCTTTTTTGTTGATTACAATTGGAATAAATTCGGGGAAAGAAACGGACACTGTCAATTCCTCATCCCTCCCAGTTGATTAAATTACAAACAAGAACCAACAGTCAAAAGAGGGGAGGGCAAGATCTAAAGCCATTGTTCTACAAACTCTCAACCAGCCTTGGATGGAAAAATCCTGAAGAATGTACAAACTGAAAACCAGTTTTTGACTGTATAGCATCACCAGCAACACTTGAGTCAGATGCAGAAAGGAAAAGGAAAAAAGTTCCGCCGGACCTCGGTAGCCGGCCGCCTATGTCATGGGCGATCTTTGGCCACACCAGAGCAATAGTGAAGCTGCAGCAGGTGCAAATAAGCTTCAGACAGTGTTACAAACACTGCTCAGAACTCTCAACTATGGCACTCAACATCCAGGACTTGCAATCCGGATCTTGGTGCCTTGTGCTGGTTCCGACCTATTCACACATCGGTCCACTACTGACATCACCTCATAAGCCAACGGGGCACCCCACGCCGACTTTCGGCGCAGCATTGTAGGATGGCCACACCAGTGCGGCAACTTGCTAGACACCACCTCGGTGCCATCCAGATCTCGGCGCGTTATGCTGCCTTTGGCCTACTGTAGCCGCAAGTGCGGACGCAACTCAGCTGGATAGCGAGTGAAACACCAAGGGGCGCCCCACTGCAGCCGAGGAGCCTCCATCTTGGGGGCGACGCACAGCATCACATTGCTTTCCAATGCAGTCAGATCCTCAAACAGCCCCCACTGACTGAAGCAACCTCACAGGCCAACGGGGCGCCCCACGCCGACTTTCGGCGCAGCATTGTAGGATGGCCACACCAGTACGGCAACTTGCTGAACACCACCTCGGTGCCATCCGGATCTTGGCGCATTGTGCTGCCTTCGGCCTATTCGCACATCGGTCCGCTACTGACGCCGCCTCACGTGCCAACGGATTTTCTACGCTTTTTATAGCAGCGCGTAACGTAAGCATAACAGGTCATGTGACTTGTTTATAAAACTTTTCATTGGTTCATTTTACTTTTGGTTTCCTAATGATAGAAGGCTTGATCATATGACCTAAAAATAACACTTTTCATTGGATTAAAACATTTTTTTTCCCAAACGATGAAAGCCCCACCTTGTTTCTGGATGTTTCAGACTGAAGCTGGCGTCAGTATGAGAGCACCACCATCTCGTGGCTCCGTCGTGGTCATTCCGCGAGCAATCATGGCAGCCGCTCCCCACCGGAAGCCTGCAGGAGTCGGGGGCCCCCAAGACTTTTGTAAAATCTTCAAGGCTCAGGGGACATCCGAGTTCCAAGGTGTCCCAGGACAATTTTAGTGGACCAGGCCCAAATCCGAAGAGCCGTCCGCCATTTTAAGAGTCCTGTGGCAGCCGCCTATCGCTGCACCGCAAGAGTGGGCGCAACTCAACTACATGGTGAGCGAGACGCTGTAGCCGCAAGAGCGGGCGATAAACAGCTGAATGGAGGATGAGGCACAGTGTCGCAAAAGCGGGCGGAATGGCAACTGAAACGGTAAAGGGGCGCCCCAGTACAGCAGACGAGCCTCCACCTGGGAAGGCCCGTTCACGCCGCCTACCCCCCCCCCCGGGGCGCCCCACGCCGTTTTTCGGAGCAGCATTGTAGGATGCCAAAACCAGTGCGGCAACTTACTGGACATCACCTGGTTGCCATCCACATCTCAGCGCGTTCTGCTGCCTTGGGACTATTCGCACAACAGACCGCTACTGACGAGGCCTCCGCCCGCACAACCCGGGACGCCCCACGCCGTTTTTCGGAGCTGCATTGTAGGATACCAAAAACCAGTGCAGCACCCAGGTAACATTACCTGGGTGCCGTCCAGAACTCAGCACGTTGTGCTGCCTTGGGACTGCTCGCACAAAACACAGCTACTGACCATTGTTGCTTCTTTTTAAAAAAAATTTTTAAATGTATTTACTGTTTTTGTTGCGTTGTATATATTTATAAGTTTTTAAAATGTTATAATCCTACTACTTTGTTGGAGTGCTATATATTTTTAATGTGACACATAATTGTAAAAACTTTGTTGTACAAAGAGGCATCCCTGGAATCTTCCGCTTTAGGCTCGGACCCACACACCCTCACAGTGAGAATCCCCTCCCCAAGCACAATACAGGTTGGTTATGGTTATCAGATAGTAGACACGCGTGTGGTGTGACGGATCTCATCGGGTGGGGGCCTTGATCTACTGTAACTCCTTTGAAGAGGGGTAATTCTCTACAGCTGGGGCCATAAACTACACCTGCAGGGCTACGTGATAGCCTGGGACTGGCCTGGACAATCGGACACAGAGGAAGAGCAGTGTCAGAGGGTGCGGTAGTGAATAGGGTGAAAGGGAGGTGTCGGGCGGGCACAGGGTGTGATTCTCAGAGAAGAACAGCACAGATGGGAGGAGGTTTCTGGCCCATGCATGAGAGAGAGAGCGGGGGTGACCAGTGCATGGGGGAGATGCTTGCGAGGGTGGGGAGCCATGCTGAGGATCGGCGGCGTGCAGAGAGTGGGTCTGGTCAAGGCATCTAAAATGGCTGCCGTGCTCAACAAAAGTGTGGCATTGCAAAAAAGGCAAGATGGCGCAGACAATGTTTATCAATAAGGATTAATTTATAACAATTATTTTTAACAAAATATTTAATCGCAGTGACAAAATGGCGGTCAACAGTTCCTGATTTCCAACAAATCGAACGTTAACAGATGTCACGCAGCAAAAAAAAAAAAAACGCTCACGCACAGCCTCTGGAAGACATGTATCAACATATATGAGCCTCCTCAGCCACCCTCAGAAAACATAAGGGGTCAGGATACGTCTCCCGTACCCCCTTATACCTAGTAATTTAATTAAATCGAAACACAAAATGGCGAATTCACGTTTCGCTACCAGTTTGCGACCCGGTTCGCGAACCGAGAAGCGCTTCTAACGCGAAAAATCAAATTTTTTTTATTTGCCCCACGGGACCCTTTAATAACCCCAACATCATTCCTAGGGGGTCAAGAAGGATTTACTTGCCCCCTTTCATTAAATTCCCCCTTCGGTTTTCTCCTCCTCTTGTCTCTCGATCCTACCGAGAGACAAGATGGCGGCCGCACCGGACTGTTTAGAATGTTGACAGACTCCGGAGAGCCAATCAGCTTCGCTACGCAAAGCTCCGTTATGCGAAAAGTACGCGATCTTGTGCGCTATCTGGGACGCTGTCACAGATATATCTGTTTTTTTAAACGTTAATTTCTCAAAATCCACTGGAGCACATATATTGAGACCCAGCAAAGGCACATCGGGCTAACAGTCCCTATAATTTTGCCAAGTTTCGTGTAAATCCATTTAGCCGTTCGAGCTAAAAGTGAGACCAAATGCCCTATGGAAAAATGAAAGGGAAGAACGCGTTTTGGGACCCCCCTTTTTTCTCAGCCCCCCCTTGACGGAACCCCCCCAAATTTTTAGGGGCTGCTCAGAAACAAGATGTGCCATTTTCCTGAAAATTTCAGCCGATTCCGTCCACAAACGCCAAAGTTATTAGACATAGAATTTTCAAAAGTTCCATAGAGAAAAAATCCTAACTATATATACCTACTGGCTATCGCCAGTAGGTAATATATATATATGTATATGTATATATATATATTCACTGAAAAAAACATAGGTTTCACACCAGTTATAGTTAGGAATTAGCATTTAAAAAACCTATTAAATTCACTGAAAAAACCATAGGTTTCACACCAGTTATAGTTACATGGAAATTTTACTGACATAAAACCATTGAAATTCCCACGTTATAGTTAGTTGGACTCACTATAACTTGCGCGCCTGCAATGCACTGCTGATGATGTCACATATTACATCACTCATGACATGATCAGTGACATCACTCATGACATCACTGATGACACCATCCAGTGAATGTGTGTCTTTCTGAAAAATAAATTTGTTTTATGTATGTATTTGTAAAGGTCGATGGAAGAATAAATGGTTAAATAAGTGTGTAAATGGATGTTTTAAAAAAAAAAATGATTTGTTAACTGCCTTATTAAGTGTATCTTAGTGAATACATATATTACCGAGTAACTTTTAAATATTGAAATATATGTATCAGTGTTTCACTTTGTGTATAAGTGGCTGCATGGGTTGGTGACTGACTCACTGTTTGTATGTGTTTTGAAGACAGCATATGTGCAGGACTGTATGGGTGGATGAGTGTGTATATGTGTGTGTTAGTGAGTGAATAACTGTTTCACTAGTGTATTTATCAGTAACTACATATGTTTTAATCTATTATATGTGAGTATTGATGTATATAAGTGAGTATATGTCAGAGCGAGAGATTGTAAGAGTTCCTGTTTAAATAAGTATGTGTTTCTATAAGTTATTGTTTAAGAGAGTAAGTATGTGTACATTTCCATAGAAGTAAAGTGGTAGTGTGTGTATAGTTCTATATGCAAATAAATGGATGTTTAATGGTTTATTTGTATGTGTGAGAATGTGTGTGAGTAACTTTTGGATGACTGTCGGTGTGTAACAGGATGTATAGGTGTATCACTACAAATGATGAGTGAGTATATGTATGAGTGACTATATAGAACTGTTGGTGAATGAGTGGATGTGTATATAGATGGTGGAATTACTGAATTGTTTGTTGCAACTGGTATGGGTATCTCCATTGTTTTGAAAATGTTAATTTCTATTTTTGAATATGTGTTTTAAGGGTTACATTACACTGAAAGGAGGTCTGTCACTCTGTCACAAGGATGGTGTCATCAGTGATGTCATGAGTGATGTCACTGACCATGTCATGAGTGATGTAATATGTGACATCATCAGCAGTGCATTGCAGGCGCGCATGTTATAGTGAGTCCAACTAACTATAACGTGGGAATTTCAATGGTTTTTTGTCAGTAAAATTTCCAGGTAACTATAACTGGTGTGAATTCTATGGTTTTTTCAGTCATATAGTCATATATAGTTAGGAATTTGCATTTACAAAACCTTGGAAATTCACTGAAAAACCCATTGGTTATAGACCATATATAGTTAGGGATTAGCCTTTTCAAAACCTTATTTTACTCACACAAAACCATTGAAATTTCATATATAGTTAGTTCCACTAACTATATATCGCGCACCCGCAATCCACTGCTGATGATGTCACATATTACATCATTCATGACATGGTTAGTGACATCACTGATGACATCACTGATGACATCTCAAATGACATCACTGATGACATCACTGATGACAACATCCAGTGACTGTATGTTTCTGTAAAGTTAAAATATGTCTTACATATTGAAGAATGAGTGGATGTATAAGTGTCTGGATGAAGGATTTAGTAGGTGCATGACTGACTGTATGAGTGAGTGATTAAATGTGTCTCACTGAGTGCATGGGTTAGTGACTAAACTGTTTTAATTTGTGCATCATTATATCTGTTGTTCTACAAACTGCTGCATATGTTGATCAGTAGCTATATGAGTAACTGTATGGGTTATTCATTGGTTGTCCAAGTATTTGTATGGGAAACTGAGTGTGTGTGTATGGGTGGCTGGGAGGTGTGTGACTCTGTACATAGATGTGTGAGTAGTTGATTCACTATATGTATGGGTTCAAAAGTGCATGTGGAAACAGCTGTATGGGCGGTTGACTGTGCATGAGTGTATTAGTGAGTGAATGGATATCTCAGTGCTACATGTCAAAGTAAGTACATATGTAAAACACAGTACATATGAGAGTTGACATATATAAATAACTGTGCATAAGAGCCAGTGAATGTGTGAGTGGCTGTATGGATCATTGTGAACATGTATCAGGGATTGTATAAGAGAGTAAAGTAAATATGTGTTAGTATATGTTTGAATAAGTAAGGTGTGTATAACTGTATAGTTGAGAAAATGGAGGTGTGATTGATTTTTTGCATAACTGACTAGGTGTGAGAGTAACTCCATGGATAAGTGACAGTCTGTGACTGTCTGTTTACACTGATTGTATCTAAGGTTATATTAGAATCTGAAGAGGTTCATGGTATTATCACATGAATGATATCATGAGTGATGTGATCAGTCATGTCAAATGAGATGTTATCACTGATTTTATCAGTGATGTCATTTGAGATGTCATCAGTGATGTCATTTGAGATGTCATCAGTGATGTCATCAGTGATGTCACTAACCATGTCATGAATGATGTAATATGTGACATCATCAGCAGTGGATTGCGGGTGCGCGATATATAGTTAGTGGAACTAACTATATATGAAATTTCAATGGTTTTGTGTGAGTAAAATAAGGTTTTGAAAAGGCTAATCCCTAACTATATATGGTCTATAACCAATGGTTTTTTCAGTGAATTTTCAAGGTTTTGTAAATGCAAATTCCTAACTATATATGGCCTATAACCTATGGTTTTTTCAGTGAATTTCTTTGATTTTTTAATAGCAAATATCAAAAGCTGTAAAATGTCAAGTACGTGATAGGTAAAAACTTTTTCGTGTTTATGCACGCTGATGTGCTTTGAACGCTGCCCCCCTCCCCTCTTTTCTCTTAGTAGTACTCTCTCTTTGCAGATAGTGAAGAGTAGTTAAAGCAGGCCTTTACCCCCATTGTAATCCGTCGTGCCTGCTTGTCTCTCCATTTGATTGATTGTTATCCAAGCATTTACTGTTTTACAATTGATTCTCTTTGGTTCATTCTCTATTTACAAACAAGCACAAAGTCGCAATACTCTGTTTAGTCTTTGCAGATAGTGAAAAATCGTGAAAAATCGTGTAAAAAAATAAAAGTAATCGAGCAAAATCAGTAGGCCACTAATTGGATCTCTTTTTGACCTCGCTAAAATAGAAACATTAGGAACAACCCTTCATGAGAAATACGAAAATAGTGAGATGAACTGAGCTCCACACCATGAGGGCTGCAAGACAGCTCGGCTCCGTCACCCACCCCGCCCAAAATAATGACAAACCCTATGCAAATATTAAAAATATAGACAACACACCAGCAAAGTAACAGGGTAAAACATTTTATTAAATAACTATTTACATTACGTTGGTTTATGAGATGATGTCAGTAGTGGACCGATGTGTGAATAGGTCGGAAGCAGCACAAGGCGCCAAGATCCGGATGGCAAGTCCTGGATGTTGGGTGCCATAGTTCAGAGTTCTGAGTTTGAGCCTTTTTCAATGCCTGTGCTTTGTTGTTTCCCCTCCATCAAAAACAAAAAAAAATATAAAACTGTGCAAAAATACAAAAAAATCAAAAAATGTTTAGAAAAGCAGTGCTTGTGGAAAGGGGCGACCAATCGGTCCCCCCGAACGTATGGTTGAGTACCACGATCCCCCCGGGAAGCCATCTTGGGCGGGAGGCGAGTCTCGGCTGGTATGCCCGAAGCGGCGTAGCCGGGGCGCGCCTTTTTCCCGCCCTAGAGTGGGCTGGCCTAGACACCAACACGGCCGGCCACGCCCTTGGAGGCAGGCGGGGGCAGGTTCACGCCCACCCTGAAGACGGATAAAAGGAGCGGAAGCCAACAAAGCATCCTCTTGTTCCTGTGCTCTGAAGCTGCACCTCCCCACTGCACGTGAGCTCGAGACGGAACGAAGAGCAATTTTGAGCGTTGTAATCCCTCTTTTTTGTCTTACAGATATCCCGTCTAAGAATGCCCAAGAAGGTCGGAAAGCGGGTGGGTACCGAGGAGATGCTCCGCATGCTCATGAAGGAGATAGCCGATCTGAAGAGAAAGGTTGAGGCTAAGGACGGGGAGGGAGGACCGAAACGGCCTTTACAGGGAACAATTCCCGGTGGAAAGAGCAAGAGGCCCAGAAGGGGAGCACTTGGGGGGGAGACCCCGGTTCCCGAAGCGCCACGAGAGGAGCCAACCCCGGCGCCAAAGGAGGGGAACCCAATCCCTGTGGTGGTCACCCCTGCGAACAGGGAGGATATGCCCCCCTAGTTAGCGGCGCAATTGGCAGCGTGGTTGGGAAACGATAGCGAGGGCGCCACGGCTGACGACGCCCGGGCAGTGATGAGGCAACTGCGGGAATCTAGGGAGGCTGCGAAGACTCCATCTCCTGTTCCCCCGCAGGTCCCAGCGGTTGGAAGTACAGCAGGCCCAAGTTCGGCGACAAGCGTGGGGTCTACTTCAGGTAAGCGGCCATTGCCGATTGCGGGGGGGGACTCTGCACCTTCTCGAAAGGAGAAGATCACCCAGCACGTCCCACTAGAAGTCAAGGAATTGATTTGGGCGGACAAATATGTAAACATGTTTTCATTGCTTACCGACCATTACGAGATCGAGCATGTAAAGAGTCAAAAGGAGCTCATGCATCCGAGTGTTTGGCGCGCTAAAATGGCCGCCTTTAAGGTCGATGAGACCATTGGTACTTGGGGCAGAGCGTGGGGAATTTTTACTTCCATCATGGGGGAGCGCAGACCTGAGTTGTTGACCGAGTTACCCATTTATCAGTCACGGATTATGGAGTATTCTGTGGCATATGGGGGCAATCAGTGGTTCTGCTATGATAATCTGTTTAGAAAAGCTAAAGAACACAACCCGTTGTTGTCCTGGGATTGTTACGACTCTGTGTCTTGGCAAAAAATGGAGAGTACAGGGATGTTGAAGGTGCCATTAGTAGGGAGTAACGGGGGGGAATCCTCCCGCCAAAACTCTGGGACGCCCTTTCGGACGGGTACAGGTAACGAGTTCCACACGAAGCCGAGTGGCAACACAGGTAAAAGGGGGATCTGTTGGAATTTTAACAGGGGCAAATGTACCAGGCCCCAGGGGTCATGCAAATTCAGACATGAGTGTGGGGGATGCGGGCAGCCATCCCATCCTGAGTCCATGTGCAGAGCCAAAACGGGTGATAACGGTGGTAAGGGAGGCGCCAAACAGGTCTAATATAGTCCGAGGGGCGCCTTTACCGACCCCGATTGATACCATGGCAATGATTCCTTGGCTCAGCGAATACCCAGATTATGCTTCCGCTGGGGTGTTGCGGAATGGGTTTTCATATGGTTTCCGCATCCCAGTGGGGGATTTTCAGGGGGTACCGGACTGTAAGAATCAAATGTCGGTCTTACAGCACACGGCGGTGGTGCAGGTAAAGATTAGGAAAGAGGTGACTCGAGGTCGTGTCGCCGGTCCATTCGATTTGCCACCAGTTGCTAATTTTGTTTGTTCTCCTCTAGGGGTGGTTCCCAAGAAGGACCCGGGTGAGTTTCGGCTGATACACAATTTGTCAGCCCCACATGGTCTTTCCGTAAATGACGCGATAGATCCGGAAGTATGTTCGGTACGGTACGCATCTTTCGATGAGGCCGTTGCCATGTTGAATCGCCTGGGGCCCGGGACGCTGATGGCCAAATCGGACATCGAGTCAGCGTTCCGGTTGCTCCCGGTACACCCAGACGATCAGCGTCTCCTTGGTTTTCAGTTTCAGGGTCGCTATTACATGGATAAATGTATGCCAATGGGATGCTCTATTTCATGTGCCTATTTCGAGAAATTCAGTTGTTTTCTGCAGTGGGTATTCACGAGGAAGACAGGTTTTCAACATGTTATGCACTATCTCGATGACTTTCTGTTTCTGGGGGCAGCCTGGGATTCTGAGTGTGGACAGGCCTTACATGAATTTTGTGTCCTAATGAATCAATTTGGTGTGCCATTGGCGCCAGGTAAGACGGTTGGTCCCTCGACCTTAATCGAATTTCTGGGGATCGAGCTCGACTCAGTGGAAGGTTGTTTTCGTTTACCTAAAGAAAAGGTGTTAAAATTCAGGTTATCCCTTGAGACATGTATTCGTGCAACGAAAGTGAACTTACATCAATTGCAACAGGTGGTAGGTCAGTTGAATTTTGCCCTAAGAGTAATGCCGATGGCACGCCCCTTTTCCCGCTCGATTGCACAGTCCATGGTCGGCTTGAAGGAAGGACATCATCGTACAAGACTCTCGGCGGAGGTTCGCCAGGACATGCGCATTTGGATTGCATTCCTGGCGGATTTCAATGGTCGAATTGTCTGGAATAAACCAGCAGTGTCTTCCGAGGAGTTGGGGCTATGGACAGACTCGGCGGGGAGTGTGGGTTTTGGCGCCATATTGGGTACACAATGGTCGGCTTAAAAATGGCCGTCATGGTGGCATGAGTGCGGGTTGACGAGTAACATTGCTTTTCTCGAACTGTTCCCTATTCTGGTGGCCTTGAAAACATGGCCAGAAGGGTTTAGGGGTCACTCTGTGGTTTTCTGGTCTGATAACATGACCGTGGTTGAGTGTATCAATAGTCAGGCAGCACGTTGCAAATTGATTCTGAGACTACTCAAGGAAATTGTGTTGTTGTGCATGCAACTAAATGTACTGTTTAGGGCGCGGCACGTGCCGGGGGTGATGAACCAAGCGGCTGATGCGCTCTCTCGTTTCCGTATGCAGGCCTTCTGGGGTTTTCTGCCCACAGCGGACCCGGTGGCGGCACCCTTTCCCGAAGCTCTCTGGTCTCTCGGTGCCCCGAACTACAAGACCTCGTGGGAGAGAGTTTAGCACCCAGGACGAGGAAGGCATATGAAGGGGCGTTCCGTTCCTATTGGGCCTTTTTGGGTACTGCCGGGAGGGAGCTTTGGGGTCTGGAAGAGTCTGTAGTAAGATTCCTGCTCTCTTTACGTCACGCAGGCAAGTCAGTAGCTACGGCCCAGAGGCATCAGGCCGCCATTTCCTTCATGGCAAGGGCTCATGGGATCCAGGACCCGACAGCGTCTTTCGTTGTGCAGAAAGCGCTACGTGGGTGGCAACGCCTTGAGGGTCGCAGAGTAGACGATAGACACCCGATAGGTTTGGATAGGTTGGCCCTTTTATTATCCGTGCTACCGGTAACATGTTCATCCCAGTACGAAGCAGTATTGTTCCGAGCCGCATTTGCATTAGCATTCCATGGGGCTATGCGGGTAAGCGAATTAGTGGCAAAGAACAAGCAGGATACGATGGGGGGACTGTGCCGGGAACACATTCAGGTCAGAGAGGAGACGATGACGGTCTCGTTTGTAAAGTCCAAATCCGATCAGGATGCAATCGGGGACTGTGTAATCATCCAGAGGATCCCCGGGTCCGCCATGTGCCCTGTTGGGTGCGTAGAAGCATACTTAGCGCAGAGGGTGGCAGCATGGGGGGGACCTTGTTAAGACACGCTGACGCAACCCCACTGATGAGGTTTCAGTTTCAGCGGGTGCTTGCGATGTCGATTTCTGCCGTGGGCTTGAACCCCGGCGACTTTGGGACACATTCCTTTCGGATAGGGGCTGCTACGGAAGCTACAGCCAGGGGTCTGAATGTTGATCAAATAAAACGTGTGGGGCGTTGGTCCTCGAACTGTTATAAGAGGTATGTACGGTTGCACATGTTGTGAAGCTGTAATGATGTACTCACGCTTCTTGTTTTTGTTTGGTTTTCAGTTGCGCAAGCCTACGAGGCGGGGCGGACTGTCCAGTCAACCCGACACCGGGGGGCCAGCGGTCAGACATTACCGGCTGTGAAAAAGGAGGTGTGGGTCGTGGGCCACTCATACGTGAGGCGTGCCGCGGACGTATTCAAAGCAGGTGACATGATTCACGTGGCTGGGGAATACGGGTACAGTGTGTCCTTCTACGGAAAGGGCGGGCTCTGTATTGACCAGTTTCAAGCATTTTTCGAGGGTTTGTTAGGGCGGACAAGGTCACCGCCGTCTGTAGTCATAGTACATTTTGGGGGCAATGATTTGGTGACCACTGGTAGACGACTTCTTCTTGAGGCGATGCTTTCCACGGTAAGTTGGTTGGCGAGAAGAGTTCCAGGGTGCACAATTGCATGGTCCCATATGATCCCACGGAAAGTGTGGCGGGGGGCTATTTCTGTTTCTGCGCTGAATCATTCAGTAAGGAAAATTAATAATAAAATGAGTAGATTGTTTTGTTCAAGTACACTGCATTCTGTTTCGCATGGTTGTATTAAAGGGGACAGTATGTATTTGGGGGACGGTGTTCATTTGTCCCGGGTGGGGAACGAATTACTCATAGGAGACTTCATAGCATGGTTAAGGAGTTTACAGCATGACCTTTAGGTAGGAGTGTTTTGTGGGGGGTCCGGATAGCCGGTCAACTATCCGGCCTGTGGCGGTAAGGTCATGATCGGTGAGCAGTAATTGGAAGATCCCTATGAGGGGGCGTCACCCATTACGGATGGGAGCGCGCGGGGGAGGTGGCCAATTGGCCCCTCAATGGGGAGGCGGTCCTGTCTAAGGAGAGGCCGCCGGAAGGAAAGGAAAGGTGGTCAAGGCCCCTTCCTGGATAGGAGGGGCTACGGCCCCTCCTGGGGAATTTCCCGGGGCCAGGACATCTGCGACGGCAGATGGGTAAGTTGTGTGGGGTGCGGGAGGGGGTTTACGCTACCTTTTAGACACCTCACACGAGTCCTCGAACGACCGTTAAATGGCGTCGAGTTTATTTGGGCCCCCGTCAAGTACAAAGGGAAATTGGTAAATGCACTTGAGGTACGCCTCTGTGCGGTCGCCCCTCTCACAAGTGAGGGGGGTATTTCTGGTTTAGGGATCTGACACCGGTTACGACCTTGCCGTTGGCCCTTAACGTTAGGATGTACAATTTCAAGTCAAATGTTTTGTAGGATGTTAGATCGGCTAGGAGAACCTTTGTATTAGAGATCTGTTAAGGTTAGCCAACATCGTAATGTGGAAATGAAATTGTACATTATATGAAACTGTTATTTTAATGTTTTCTTTTGTTTCATATTTTAATAAATACGGCCGGGAAGGGTGACTCCCTTCCCGCCTTCCAAAAGTTCAAGAACTGTTTCCGGTTTCCCAATTCTTGGGGATTGTGTTGAGAGGGGGTGGCGGGTATCTCGGCCATATAAGACTGTCTGAAGCTTATTTCCACCTACTGCAGCTTCACTATTCTCAAAGTAAGTGAGGGTCGTTTGTGGACCTGACTGCATTTGAAAACAATGTTATATGGTACCTCCCTAAACAGCTTGACGGAGGCCCCCGAGGGGCGGTGTGATGGCACGGACTCGGAGAAGACGCTTGGCTCCGACCCCCTCCCCAAGTCTTATAGCACTGGTGTAGCCTGAGATCGCCCCCGACATAGGCTGCCGGCTCCCGGGGTCCGGCGGAACTTTTTGCCTTTTGATGACTCTTCTATTCTGGACTTTGTCCCACAATCCGTTTGACCTGAAGACACGCTGTAGTGGGGCGCCCCTTAACCGTTTTAGTTGCCATTCCGCCCGCTTTTGCTACACTGTGCCTCTTCCGCCATTCAGCTGTTTACCGCCCGCTCTTGCGACTACAGCGTCTCGCTCACCATGTAGTTGAGTTGCTCCCGCTCTTGCGGTGCAGCGATAGGCGGGTGCCACAGGACTCTCAAAATGGCGGCCGGCTCTTCGGTTTTGGGCCTGGTCCACTAAAATGGCCCTGGGACACCTTGGAACTCGGACGCTTCCCTGATAGGGCTTGGGTCCCATTCTCGAAAGCGTCCCCTCAGCCGTGAAGATTCTACAAAAGTCTTGGGGGCCCCCGACTCCCGCAGGCTTCTGGTGGGGAGCGGCTGCCATGTCTGCTCGTGGAATGGCCACGACGGAGCTACGAGATGGTAGTGCTCTCATGCTGACGCCAGCTTTAGTCTGAAACATCCAGAAACACTGTAGACTACCAATTCGATCAGTTCCGGTAGCGCCCCAACATGACCCGGTAGAGAAGAACTTGCCCTCCCCTCTTTGACTGATGGTTCATGATGCCTGTCCCCTCTGTTGTCATTTAACAGAACTTTTTGGACTGCTGAAAGGGGTTGTGTTCCGAACGCTGGTTGGTGGAGACATTTTGACTATATTCTTGACCTACGTTGTCGCGTAATGCGTTATATGACACGCCGCGTCAGCGCACCCGGAAGTGATCCGGGGCGCGGCGCGCGGCGCGCAGCGCGTAACGTAAGCATAACAGGTCATGTGACTTGTTAATAAAACTTTTCATTGGTTCATTTTACTTTTGTTATTTTAATGATGAAAAGCTTGGTCATATGACCTAAAAATTACGCTTTTTATTGGTTTAGAACTTTTTTTTTTATAACATATATGTTATAATATTCCAGGCTAATGTACTTTCCCGGAAAATTTACAACTGTCCTGCAAGTAAAATATATTCCTTTTTCGAGAAAAAGGGCGTTTCTTCGTTCCATGACGGAGCCGTTGAGTAAAAGAGACTCGGCCTGCTGTCTTAGTCGCCGATACGCCTGATTATCAGATTCTTATCGATCACTTTATGTTGCAGGAGAGGAAAACACAACTGCCCTTGACCATTTATCTTTACTGCGTTCCTACATATTATACCTTTTATCCGTCATGTAATTGGACTGCTTTATTTCACTTGCCTTTTACTGATTCGAAAACAGTGACTAAAAGTAAAAACTTTACCAATGTAAATACTACTACCATGTTTTGTTTTAAAAACCTTTATTGTGAAAATGTCAGTATACAAATACGGGCCTATAACCACGTGGGCCGGCCACGGAGCAAACTGAAATCGTATATGATGAGGAGACATTTACATTATAGAGGAACGTAACGAACGAGCCATTAGGTTGCAAGAACTAAGGTGTCTAACAGTTGCGGAATCGGTGGACGTACATTTTGTAATTAAAATACGACAGGGCCACTTACAAAAAAGTTATCTAGATATACATTTGCGTGCAAGTACCATGGGTGACGTTAATTCGAACTTTCAATAGTACAGTAATCAATAACACATCAGAACTTAATATCAATAAGGATGTCGAAATATTCAATCAATTCTCGTCCCCGCCCGCCATGAGCATCAAAACTGCATTCATATCTCGTGATATCAAGGTTGTTCAACCAGTACACAACAAGGAGTTACGAGTCCCATTTATACCGGCGCCATTTTGGGCGAGGCCGGGCAGGTCCAAGATATAGTCAAAATGTCTCCACCAACCATCGGCCAGACCAGAACCCCTTTCGGCCCTTTATGCTACAAGATGGTGTCTTCCATTCAGAAAATATTGTTGTCAGCATTTTGAAACGAAAGATAAACAGCCGTTCTCCTAGTGAGTCTCACATTGTTACATTTAGGAAGAATGTTGAAGAGTAATATGTGGAAAATCTGAAGCCATTTTTCTACAAACTTTCAATCAGCCTTGGATGGAAAAAAAAATCCTGAAGAATGTACAAACTGAAAACCAATTTTTGTCTGTATAGCATTAACAGCAACGATTGAGTCAGCTTTGTGTCAAGCCGCCATTTTCATTCAATCAATAGCGTCCCCCTGCACACATTCAGGGACCTGGTCATGTCTTCAGGTGAAACGGATTGTGGGACAAGAAGCAGAAAGGAAAAGGAAAAAAGTTCCGCCGGACCTCGGGAGCCGGCCGCCTATGTCATGGGCGATCTTTGGCCACACCAGGGCAATAGTGAAGCTGCAGCAGGTGCAAATAAGCTTCAGACAGTCTTACAAGCACTGCTCAGAACTCTCAACGATGGCACTCAACATCCAGGACTTGCCATCCCGATCTTGGCGCCTTGTGCTGGTTCCGACCTATTCACACATCGGTCCACTACTGACATTACCTCATAAGCCAACGGGGCACCCCACATCGACTATCGGCGCAGCATTGTAGGATGGCCACACCAGTGCGGCAACTTGCTGGACACAACCTCGGTGCCATCCGGATCTTGGCGCGTTCGAGTCACTGTACCGCAAAAGTGACCGGAACTCAGCTGAACACGCCGTCTTTCGGCGCAGCATTGTAGGATGGCCACACCAGTGCGGCAATTTGCTGGACACCACCTCGGGCAATAGTGAAGCTGCAGCAGGTGCAATTAAGCTTCAGATAGTCTTACAAGCACTTCTCAGAACTCTCAACTATGGCACTCAACATCCAGGACTTGCCATTCGGATCTTGGCGCCTTGTGCTGGTTCCGACCTATTCACACATCGGTCCACTACTGACATCACCTCATAAGCTAACGGGGCACCCCACGCCGACTTTCGGCGCAGCATTGTAGGATGACCACACCAGTGCGGCAACTTGCTGGACACAACCTCGGTGCCATCCGGATCTCGGCGCGTTCGAGTCACTGTACCGCAAGAGTGACCGAAACTCAGCTGGACACGCCGTCTTTCGGCGCAGCATTGTAGGATGGCCACACCAGTACGGCAATTTGCTGGACACCACCTCGGTGCCATCCGTATCTCGGCGCGTTGTGCTGCCTTCGGCCTATTCGCACACCGGTCCGCTACTGACGCCGCCTCACGTGCCAACGGATTTTCTACGCTTTTTGTAGCCCTATGCCGCATAACAAGTCATGTGACTTGTTTATAAAACTTTTCATTGGTTCATTTTACTTTTGGTTTCCTAAAGATGGAAGGCTTGGTCATATGACCTAAAAATAACACTTTTCATTGGTTTAGAACATTTTTTTTTCCCAAACGATGAAAGCCCCACCTTGTTTCTGGATGATTCAGACTGAAGCTGGCGTCACCATGAGAGCACCACCATCTCGTGGCTCCGTCGTGGTCATTCCGCGAGCAATCATGGCAGCCGCTCCCCACCGGAAGCCTGCAGGAGTCGAGGGCCCCCAAGACTTTTGTAGAATCTTCACGGCTGAGGGGACGCTTTCGAGAATGGAGCCCAAGCCCTAGCAGGCAAGCGTCCGAGTTCCAAGGTGTCCCAGGGCCATTTTAGTGGACCAGGCCCAAAACCGAAGAGCCGGCCGCCATTTTAAGAGTCCTGTGGCAGCCGCCTATCGCTGCACTGCAAGAGTGGGAGCAACTCAACTACATGGTGAGCGAGACGCTGTAGCCGCAAGAACGGGCGCAACTCAGCTGGATGGCCGCCACCTGGGGAGGCCCGTTCAAGCCGCCTCCCCCACGCCCACCCCCCGGCCGCCCCACGCCAATTTTCGGAGCAGCATTGTAGGATACCAAAACCAGTGCGGCAGTTTACTGGACATCACCTGGGTGCCATCCACATCTCAGCGCGTTCTGCTGCCTTGGGACTATTCGCACAACAGACCGCTACTGACGAGGCCTCCCCCCGCACCACCCGGGACGCCCCACGCTGTTTTTCTGAGCTGCATTGTAGGATCCCAAAAACCAGTGCGGCACCCAGGTGACATCACCTGGGTGCCGTCCAGAACTCAGCACGTTGTGCTGCCTTGGGACTATTCGCACAAAAGACAGCTTCTAACCATTGTTGCTTTTTTTTGTCAAAAATGTTTAAATGTTTGTTACAGTTTTTGTTCCGTTCGTTATATTTAAAAGTTAATAAAGTTTTATAATCCCACTTTGTTGGAGTGCTATATATTTTTAAAAAATCGGGTGAATGGGGCCTTGAATTGGGTTATTGTCATGTGTGGGCTTTGCAAGTGTACTGCTACAGGATCGGACATTTCAAACTCAAATGCACGTTCTTTTTCTTACCTTTCCGAAGCATGGAGCGCAATAGCAGGCAGAGAAAGGGTGATGCAAGTGTTGAACACTGCCTGGCCTGGCAAGTTGCTGGCAGTGCCCCCCCCCCCCCGCCCGCCCGCTCCTGAAAGAGGACACACCGCCGCCCCGAGTACTTCACAGATCTTTAAAAGACCATGCGCTTGTTCATGAGGCTTAAATGGTTTATCACCCCTACTAGAACCCCTGCATCGACCCTCTGACGTTTCCTGGAAGAATTACCACGTAACACAATACCAAGCCTTGTCAGCTGAAACCCCCGAGGAATCGTGGGGCATATTATCAAGGGGGTTTATCTCCGCTTTTTTGGCTTTAAAAGCCAAGGAAGCGGAGATATAATTATCTCCCTATTACCAAGCTGTCGCTAACACCAGTTAGTGACAGCTAAAAGGAGATAGCGACCATCTTGGGCCCCGCTTTGCATGTCAGTGATATTTATCACTAATGACATGCAAAGTGGGCGTGCCAAGATGTTAGCGACTGGAAACAGTCCCTAACATCGCTATCTCCTATTACCAACTTTTGGAGATATTCGCGCTAAGCGCGAATATCTCAAAAAGCTAACACCTGCCCTGAGCACTTCTTAGCCATGTTATCCAATGGGAGGTGGATAACATGGCTAAGAGCATTTGCTCGATAATGCATGAATATCGCTGACTTTTCAGCGATATTCATGCATTGCGGCTGTTTTTTATCGCATTTGCGATAAATCTTGCTAATAGCAAGGTTTATCTGCGATAAAAATCGCCGATGTGCGGCGATAATTTTTGTCTCTAAACAAGTTAGAGACAAAAATTATCGCTAGTTGTTGGTAATATGCCCCCGGGTTTTTGCTTGCAGAAATCGGGAGGCGGGAGACTAGCACTGAAATCAGTAGTCTCACGCCTGAATCGGGAGGGTTGGCATGTCTGGATTCTCTACAGCTGGGGCCATGAACTACATCCGCAGTGCTAGGTGATAGCCTGGGACCGGCCTGGCATCTAAAATGGCTGCCGTGCACGACAAAATTGTGGCATTAGAAAAAAGGCAAGATGGCGCAGACAATGTTTATCAATAAGGATTCATTTATAACAAAATATTTTATCGCACTGACAAATTGGCGGTCAACACTTCCTGATTTCCATCGAATCGAACGTTAACAGACGTCACGCAGCAAAAAAAAAAAAAAGCTCACGCACAGCCGCTGGAAGACATGTATCAACATATATGAGCCTCCTCAGCCACCCTCAGAAAACATAAGGGATTAGGATACGTCTCCCGCACCCCCTTATACCTAGTAATTTAATTAAAACGAAACACAAAATGGCGAATTCCCGTTTCGCTACCAGTTTGCGACCCGGTTCGCGGCCCGTGAAGCGCTTCTACCGTGAAAAATATATTTTTTTTTATTTTCCCCATGGGACCCTTTAATAACCCCAACAACATTCCTAGGGGGTCAAGAGGGGTATGCCTTGCCCCCTTTCATTAAATTCCCCCTTCGTTTTTCACCTCTTCTTCTCTCTCGATCCTACCGAGAGATAAGATGGCGGCCGCTCCGGACTGTTTAGAATGTTGACAGACACCGGGGAGCCAATCAGCTTCGCATCGCAAAGTTCCGTTTCGCGAAAAGTAAGCGGACCGGAGCGCAGCCCGGAGCGCTGTTACAGATATATATCTTGTTTTGAACGTTAATTTCTCAAAATCCACTGGAGCACATATATTGAGACCTAGCAAAGGCACATCGGGCTAACAGTCCCTACAATTTTGCCAAGTTTCGTGCAAATCCATTCAGCCGTTCGAGCTAAAAGTGAGGCCAACCGCCCTATGGAAATTAACATGGGGAAAACGCGTTTTGGGACCCCCCTTTTTTCTTGGCCTCCCCTTGAGGAAACCCCCCCAAATTTTTAGGGGCCGCTCAAAAACAAAATGTGCCATTTTCCTGAAAATTTCAGCCGATTCCATCCACAAACGCCAAAGTTATTAGACATAGAATTTTCAAAAATCCCATAGGGAAAAAATCCTAACTATATATACCTA
Source organism: Lissotriton vulgaris (assembly GCF_964263255.1). Lineage (NCBI taxonomy): Eukaryota > Metazoa > Chordata > Amphibia > Caudata > Salamandridae > Lissotriton > Lissotriton vulgaris. The sequence goes on along the minus strand of NW_028246435.1, from coordinate 53,184 downwards.
CTGGCGACACGCCAGTAGGTAATTACCTACTGGCGCTTGCCAGTAGGTATATACAGTTAGGACCTAGTATATATATATATATATTCCATATATAGTTAGATGCGCTAACTATATATCGCGCACCCGCAATCCACTGCTGATGATGTCACATATTACATCATTCATGACATGGTTAGTGACATCACTGATGACATCACTGATGACATCTCAAATGACATCACTGATGACAACATCCAGTGACTGTATGTTTCTGTAAAGTTAAAATATGTCTTACATATTGAAGAATGAGTGGATGTATAAGTGTCTGGAAGAAGGATTTAGTAGGTGCATGACTGACTGTATGAGAGAATGATTAAATGTGTCTTAATGAGTGCATGGGTTAGTGACTAAACTATCTTAATTTGTGTATCATTATATCTGTTGTTCTACAAACTGCTGCATGTGTTGATCAGTAGCTATATGAGTAACTGTATGGGTTATTGATTGGTTGTCCAAGTATTTGTATGGGACACTGAGTGTGTGTGTATGGGTGGCTAGGAGGTGTGTGACTCTGTACCTAGATGTGTGAGTAGTTGATTCACTATATGTATGGGTTCAAAACTGCATGTGGAAACAGCTGTATGGGCGGTTGACTGTGCATGAGTGTATTGGTGAGTGAATGGATATCTCAGTGCTACATGTCAAAGTAAGTACATATGTAAAACACAGTACATGTGAGAGTTGACAATATATAAATAACTGTGCATAAGAGCCAGTGAATGTGTGAGTGGCTGTATGGATCATTGTGAACATGTATCAGGGATTGTATAAGAGAGTAAATATGAGTTAGTATATGTTTGAATAAGTAAGGTGTGTATAACTGTATAGTTGAGAAAATGGAGGTGTGATTGATTTTTTGAATAACTGACTAGGTGTGTGAGTAACTCCATGGATGAGTGACAGTCTGTGACTGTCTGTTTACACTGATTGTATCTAAGGTTATATTAGAGTCTGAAGAGGTTCATGGTATTATCACATGAATGATATCATCAGTAATGTGATCAGTAATGTCAAATGAGATGTTATCAGTGATTTTATCAGTGATGTCATTTGAGATGTCATCAGTGATGTAATCAGTGATGTCACTAACCATGTCATGAATGATGTAATATGTGACATCATCAGCAGTGGATTGCGGGTGCGAGATATATAGTTAGCGCATCTAACTATATATGGAATTTCAATGGTTTTGTGTGAGTAAAATAAGGTTTTGTAAATGCAAATTCCTAACTATATATCGTCTATAACCTATGGTTTTTTCTGTGAATTTCAATGGTTTTTTAATAGCAAATATCAAAAGCTGTCAAATGTCAAGTATGTGATAGGTAAAAACTTTTTCGTGTTTATGCACGCTGATGTGCTTTGAACGCTGCCCCCCCCTCCCCTCTTTTCTCTTAGTAGTACTCTCTCTTTGCAGATACTGAAGGGTAGTTAACGCAGGCCTTTACCCCCGTTGTAATCCGTCGTGCCTGCTTGTCTCTCCATTTGATTGATTGTTATCCAAGCATTTACTGTTTTACAATTGATTCTCTTTGGTTCATTCTCTATTTACAAACAAGCACAAAGTCGCAATACTCTGTTTAGTCTTTGCAGATAGTGAAAAATCGTGAAAAATCGTGTAAAAAAATAAAAGTAATCGAGCAAAATCAGTAGGCCACTAATTGGATCTCTTTTTGACCTCGCTAAAATAGAAACATTAGGAACAACCCTTCATGAGAAATACGAAAATAGTGAGATGAACTGAGCTCCACACCATGAGGGCTGCAAGACAGCTCGGCTCCGTCACCCACCCCGCCCAAAATAACGACAAACCCTATGCAAATATTAAAAATATAGACAACACACCAGCAAAGTAACAGGGTAAAACATTTTATTAAATAACTATTTACATTACGTTGGTTTATGAGATGATGTCAGTAGTGGACCGATGTGTGAATAGGTCGGAAGCAGCACAAGGCGCCAAGATCCGGATGGCAAGTCCTGGATGTTGGGTGCCATAGTTCAGAGTTCTGAGTTTGAGCCTTTTTCAATGCCTGTGCTTTGTTGTTTCCCCTCCATCAAAAACAAAAAAAATATATAAAACTGTGCAAAAATACAAAAAAATCAAAAAATGTTTAGAAAAGCAGTGCTTGTAAGACTGTCTGAAGCTTATTTCCACCTACTGCAGCTTCACTATTCTCAAAGTAAGTGAGGGTCGTTTGTGGACCTGACTGCATTCGAAAACAATGTTATATGGTACCTCCCTAAACAGCTTGACGGAGGCCCCCGAGGGGCGGTGTGATGGCATGGACTCGGAGAAGACGCTTGGCTCCGACCCCTTCCCCAAGTCTTATAGCACTGGTGTAGCCTGAGATCGCCCCCGACATAGGCGGCCGGCTCCCGGGGTCCGGCGGAACTATTTGCCTTTTGATGACTCTTCTATTCTGGACTTTGTCCCACAATCCGTTTGACCTGAAGACACGCTGTAGTGGGGCGCCCCTTTACCGTTTTAGTTGCCATTCCGCCCGCTTTTGCTACACTGTGCCTCTTCCGCCATTCAGCTGTTTACCGCCCGCTCTTGCGACTACAGCGTCTCGCTCACCATGTAGTTGAGTTGCTCCCGCTCTTGCGGTGCAGCGATAGGCGGGTGCCACAGGACTCTCAAAATGGCGGCCGGCTCTTCGGTTTTGGGCCTGGTCCACTAAAATGGCCCTGGGACACCTTGGAACTCGGACGCTTCCCTGATAGGGCTTGGGTCCCATTCTCGAAAGCGTCCCCTCAGCCGTGAAGATTCTACAAAAGTCTTGGGGGCCCCCGACTCCCGCAGGCTTCTGGTGGGGAGCGGCTGCCATGTCTGCTCGTGGAATGGCCACGACGGAGCTACGAGATGGTAGTGCTCTCATGCTGATGCCAGCTTTAGTCTGAAACATCCAGAAACACTGTAGACTACCAATTCGATCAGTTCCGGTAGCGCCCCAACATGACCCGGTAGAGAAGAACTTGCCCTCCCCTCTTTGACTGATGGTTCTTGTTGCCTGTCCCCTCTGTTGTCATTTAACAGAACTTTTTGGACTGCTGAAAGGGGTTGTGTTCCGAACGCTGGTTGGTGGAGACATTTTGACTATATTCTTGACCTACGTTGTCGCGTAATGCGTTATATGACACGTCGCGTTAGCGCACCCGGCAGTGATCCGGGGCGCGGGGCGCAGCGCGTAACGTAAGCATAACAGGTCATGTGATTTGTTAATAAAACTTTTCATTGGTTCATTTTACTTTTGTTATTTTAATGATGAAAAGCTTGGTCATATGACCTAAAAATTACGCTTTTTATTGGTTTCGAACATTATTTTTTTTTAAACATATATGTTATAATATTCCAGGCTAATGTACTTTCCCGGAAAATTTACAACTGTCCTGCAAGTAAAATATATTCCTTTTTCGAGAAAAAGGGCGTTTCTTCGTTCCATGACGGAGCCGTTGAGTAAAAGAGACTCGGCCTGCTGTCTTAGTCGCCGATACGCCTGATTATCAGATTCTTATCGATCACTTTATGTTGCAGGAGTGGAAAACACAACTGCCCTTGACCATTTATCTTTACTGCGTTCCTACATATTATACCTTTTATCCGTCATGTAATTGGACTGCTTTATTTCACTTGCCTTTTACTGATTCAAAAACAGTGACTAAAAGTAAAAACTTTACCAATGTAAATACTACTACCATGTTTTGTTTTAAAAACCTTTATTGTGAAAATGTCAGTATACAAATACGGGCCTATAACCACGTGGGCCGGCCACGGAGCAAACTGAAATCGTATATGATGAGGAGACATTTACATTATAGAGGAACGTAACGAGCGAGCCATTAGGTTACAAGAACTAAGATGTCTAACAGTTGCGAAATCGGTGGACGTACATTTTGTAATTAAAATACGACAGGGCCACTTACAAAAAAGTTATCTAGATATACATTTGCGTGCAAGTACCATGGGTGACGTTAATTCGAACTTTCAATAGTACAGTAATAAATAACACATCAGAACTTAATATCAATAGGGATGTAGAAATATTCAATCAATTCTCGTCCCCGCCCGCCATGAGCATCAAAACTGCATTCATATCTCGTGATATCAAGGTTGTTCAACCAGTACACAACAAGGAGTTACGAGTCCCATTTATACCGGCGCCATTTTGGGCGAGGCCGGGCAGGTCCAAGATATAGTCAAAATGTCTCCACCAACAATCGGCAAGACCAGAACCCCTTTCAGCCCTTTATGCTACAAGATGGTGTCTTCCATTCAGAAAATATTGTTGGCAGCATTTTGAAAGGAAAGATAAACAGCCGTTTTCCTAGTGAGTCTCACATTGTTACATTTAGGAAGAATGTTGAAGAGTAACATGTGGAAAATCTGAAGCCATTTTTCTACAAACTCTCAATCAGCCTTGGATGGAAAAAAAAATCCTGAAGAATGTACAAACTGAAAACCAATTTTTGTCTGTATAGCATCAACAGCAACGCTTGAGTCAGCTTTGTGTCAAGCCGCCATTTTCATTCAATCAATAGCGTCCCCCTGCACACATTCAGGAACCTGGTCGTGTCTTCAGGTGAAACGGATTGTGGGACAAGAAGCAGAAAGGAAAAGGAAAAAAGTTCCGCCGGACCTCGGGAGCCGGCCGCCTATGTCATGGGCGATCTTTGGCCACACCAGGGCAATAGTGAAGCTGCAGCAGGTGCAAAAGAGCTTCAGACAGTCTTACAAGCACTGCTTTTCAAAATTTTTTTTGATTTTTTGGTATTTTTGCACAGTTTTATATTTTTTTTTTGGTTTTTGATGGAGGGGAAACAACAAAAAACAGGCATTGAAAAAGGCTCAACAGTGCAGGGCGCCTTGTGCTGGTTCCGACCTATTCACACATCGGTCCACTACTGACATCACCTCATAAGCCAACGGGGCACCCCACGTCGACTTTCGGCGCAGCATTGTAGGATGGCCACACCAGTGCGGCAACTTGCTGGACACCACCTCGGTGCCATCCGGATCTCGGCGCGTTCGAGTCACTGTACCGCAAAAGTGACCGGAACTCAGCTGGACACGCCGTCTTTCGGCGCAGCATTGTAGGATGGCCACACCAGTGCGGCAACTTGCTGGACACCACCTCGGTGCCATCCGGATCTCGGCGCGTTCGAGTCACTGTACCTAAAAAATGACCGGAACTCAGCTGGACACGCCGTCTTTCGGCACAGCATTGTAGGATAGCCACACCAGTGCAGCAACTTGCTGGACACTAACTCGGTGCCATCCGGATCTCGGCGCGTTGTGCTGCCTTCGGCCTATTCGCACACCGGTCCGCTACTGACGCCGCCTCACGTGCCAACGGATTTTCTACGCTTTTTGTAGCCCTATGCCGCATAACAGGTCATGTGACTTGTTTATAAAACTTTTCATTGGTTCATTTTACTTTTGGTTTCCTAAAGATGGAAGGCTTGGTCATATGACCTAAAAATAACACTTTTCATTGGTTTAGAAATTTTTTTTTTCCCAAACGATGAAAGCCCCACCTTGTTTCTGGATGATTCAGACTGAAGCTGGCGTCACCATGAGAGCACCACCATCTCGTGGCTCCGTCGTGGTCATTCCGAGAGCAATCATGGCAGCCGCTCCCCACCGGAAGCCTGCAGGAGTCGAGGGCCCCCAAGACTTTTGTAGAATCTTCACGGCTGAGGGGACGCTTTTGAGAATGGAGCCCAAGCCCTAGCAGGCAAGCGTCCGAGTTCCAAGGTGTCCCAGGGCCATTTTAGTGGACCAGGCCCAAAACCGAAGAGCCGGCCGCCATTTTAAGAGTCCTGTGGCACCCGCCTATCGCTGCACTGCAAGAGTGGGAGCAACTCAACTACATGGTGAGCGAGACGCTGTAGCCGCAAGAGCGGGCGCAACTCAGCTGGATGGCCGCCACCTGGGGAGGCCCGTTCACGCCGCCTCCCCCACGCCCCCCCCCCGGGCCGACCCACGGCAATTTTCGGAGCAGCATTGTAGGATACCAAAACCAGTGCAGCAGTTTACTGGACATCACCTGGGTGCCATCCACATCTCAGCGCGTTCTGCTGCCTTGGGACTATTCGCACAACAGACCGCTACTGACGAGGCCTCCCCCCCACCACCCGGGACGCCCCACGCTGTTTTTCTGAGCTGCATTGTAGGATCCCAAAAACCAGTGCGGCACCCAGGTGACATCACCTGGGTGCCGTCCAGAACTCAGCACGTTGTGCTGCCTTGGGACTTTTCGCACAAAAGACAGCTTCTGACCATTGTTGCTTTTTTTTGTCAAAAATGTTTAAATGTTTGTTACAGTTTTTGTTCCGTTCGTTATATTTAAAAGTTAATAAAGTTTTATAATCCCACTTTGTTGGAGTGCTATATATTTTTAAAAAATCGGGTGAATGGGGCCTTGAATTGGGTTATTGTCATGTGTGGGCTTTGCAAGTGTACTGCTACAGGATCGGACATTTCAAACTCAAATGCACGTTCTTTTTCTTACCTTTCCGAAGCATGGAGCGCAATAGCAGGCAGAGAAAGGGTGATGCAAGTGTTGAACACTGCCTGGCCTGGCAAGTTGCTGGCAGTGCCCCCCCTCCCTGCCCGCCCGCTCCTGAAAGAGGACACACCGCCGCCCCGAGTACTTCACAGATCTTTAAAAGACCATGCGCTTGTTCATGAGGCTTAAATGGTTTATCACCCCTTCTAGAACCCCTGCATCGACCCTCTGACGTTTCCTGGAAGAATTACCACGTAACACAATACCAAGCCTTGTCAGCTGAAACCCCCGAGGAATCGTGGGGCATATTATCAAGGGGGTTTATCTCCGCTTTTTTGGCTTTAAAAGCGGAGATAAAATTATCTCCCTATTACCAAGCTGTCGCTAACACCAGTTAGTGACAGCTAAAAGGAGATAGCGACCATCTTGGGCCCCGCTTTGCATGTCAGTGATATTTATCACTAATGACATGCAAAGTGGGCGTGCCAAGATGTTACCAACTGGAAACAGTCCCTAACATCGCTATCTCCTATTACCAACTTTTGGAGATATTCACGCTAAGCGCGAATATCTCCAAAAGCTAACACCTGCCCTGAGCAGTTCTTAGCCATGTTATCCAATGGGAGGTGGATAACATGGCTAAGAGCATTTGCTCGATAATGCATGAATATCGCGGACTTTTCAGCGATATTCATGCATTGCGGCCGTTTTTTATCGCATTTGCGATAAACCTTGCGAACCGGAGCGCAGCCCGGAGCGCTGTTACAGATATATATCTTGTTTTGAACGTTAATTTCTCAAAATCCACTGGAGCACATATATTGAGACCTAGCAAAGGCACATCGGGCTAACAGTCCCTACAATTTTGCCAAGTTTCGTGCAAATCCATTCAGCCGTTCAAGCTAAAAGTGAGGCCAACCGCCCTATGGAAATTAACATGGGGAAAATGCGTTTTGGGACCCCCTTTTTTCTCGGCCCCCCCTTGAGGAAACCCCCCCCCAAATTTTTAGGGGACGCTCAGAAACAAAATGTGCCATTTTCCTGAAAATTCCAGCCGTAATATATATATATATATATATATATATATATATATATATATATATATATATATATATATTACCTACTGGCGATAGCCAGTAGGTATATATAGTTAGGATTTTTTCCCTATGGGATTTCTGAAAATTCTATGTCTAATAACTTTGGCGTTTGTGGACGGAATCGGCTGAAATTTTCAGGAAAATGGCACATTTTGTTTCTGAGCAGCTCCTGGAAATTTGGGGGGGGTTCGTCAAGGGGGGGCCAAGAAAAAAGGGGGGTCCCAAAACGCGTTTTTCCCATGTTAATTTCCATAGGGCGGTTGGACTCACTTTTAGCCCGAACGGCTGAATGGATTTCCACGAAACTTGGCAAAATTGTAGGGACTGTTAGCCCGATGTGCCTTTGCTAGGTCTCAATATATGTGCTTCAGTGGATTTTGAGAAATTAACGTTTAAAACAAGATATATATCTGTAACAGCGCTCCGGGCAGCGCTCCGGTTCGCGTACTTTTCGCGTATCGGAACTTTGCGAAGCGAAGCTGATTGGCTCTCCGGTGTCTGTCAACATTCTAAACAGTCCGGAGCGGCCGCCATCTTGTCTCTCGGTAGGATCGAGAGACAAGAGGAGGCCAAAACAAAGGGGGAAATGAAGGAAAGGGGGCGAGGTAGACCCCTTCTGACCCCCTAGGATTGATGAGGGGGATATTATAGAGTCACGCGGGGCCCAAAAAAAAAATAAAAATAATTCCGATTTTTTCGCCGTAGAGACGCGTCCCGGTACGCGAACCGGGCAGCTAACCGGGCAGCTAACCGGGAAGCTAACCGGCAGTGTAACGGGAGTCTGAGGAGTAGCTGATTGGCTGTCAACATTGTAAACAGTCCGGAGCGGCCGCCATCTTGTCTCTATATAGTTAGGATTTTTTCTCTATGGAACTTTTGAAAATTCTATGTCTAATAACTTTGGCGTTTGTGGACGGAATTGGCTGAAATTTTCAGGAAAATGGCACATTTCGTTTCTGAGCAGCCCCTGAAAATTTGGGGGGGGTCGTCAAGGGGGGGCCGAGAAAAAAGGAGGGTCCCAAAACACGTTTTTCCCATTCATTTTTCCATAGGGCGGTTGGCCTCACTTTTAGCTCAAACGGCTGAATGGATTTGCACGAAACTTGGCAAAATTGTAGGGACTGTTAGCCCGATGTGCCTTTGCTAGGTCTCAATATATGTGCTCCCGTGGATTTTGAGTAATTTAGGTTCAAAAAAAGATATATATCTGGGCGGAGCCTAACCACATATCTGATCTGATTGGCTGTCAGCACTTCATCCAAGAAGTGTTGGCAGCCATCTTGGGACCAATATACATGATAGCACCTCATTAAAAAGCATTGTACTTAATAGAGGGTTTTAGGACTTTAGTTACATTATATAACGTTTGTGATATGTGCACGTGTGGATTTTGTCTCATTAAGGTTAAAAAAAATATATATATATCTTTAAGCGTGTTCTGGCGCGCTTACGTTTTGGGTTTGGTTTGCGCTGCAGAGACGATACGTCACGGTTATGCGATGCATCATGAGGCGTCTCACGGGCTACGTGATACGTCACTTAATAAAGAATATATTTTACAGCTATAGATATTAGCTTTTAAAAAACCAATGAAATTCACAGAAAAAACCATAGGTTATAGACCATATATAGTTAGGAATTTGCATTTACAAAACCTTGAAAATTCACTGAAAAAACCATAGGTTATAGACCATATATAGTTAGGGATTAGCATTTAAAAAACCTTATTTTATTTGCACAAAACCATTGAAATTCCATATATAGTTAGTTGCACTAACTATATATCGCGGACCCGCAATCCACTGCTAATGATGTCACATATTACATCATTCATGACATGGTCAGTGACATCACTGATGACATCACTGATGACATCTCAAATGACATCACTGATGACATCACTGATGACAACACCCAGTGACTGTATGTTTCTGTAAAGTTAAAATATGTCTTACATATTGAAGAATGAGTGGATGTATAAGTGTCTGGATGAAGGATTTAGTAGGTGCATGACTGACTGTATGAGAGAATGATTAAATGTGTCTCACTGAGTGCATGGGTTAGTGATTAAAGTGTCTTAATTTGGCAATCATTATTTATGTTCTTCTGTAAACTGCTGCATGTTTAAATCAGTAGCTATATCAGTAACTATATGGGTTATTGAATGGTTGCCCAAGTATTTGTATGGGAGACTGAGTATGTGTGTGGGTGGCTGGGAGGTGTATAACTCTGTGCATAGATGTGTGAGCAGTTGATTCCCTAGGTGTATGGGTTCAAAAGTGCATGTAGAAACAGCTGTATGGACAGTTGACTGTGTGCATGAGTGTATTGGTGAGTGAATGGATATCTCAGTTCTACATGTCAAAGTAAGAACATATGTAAAACACACTCCATGTGAGAGTTGACATATATAAATAACTGAACATAAGAGCCAGTGAATGTGAGAGTGGCTGTATGAATCATTGTGAACTTGTATCAAGCATTGTATAAGAGAGTAAATATGTGTTAGTATATGTTTGAATAAGTAAGGTGTGTATAACTGTATAGTTGAGGAAATGGAGGTGTGATTGATTCTTTGCATGACTGACTAGGTGTGTGAGTAACTCCATGGATGTGTGACAGTCTGTGAGTGCCTGTTTACACTGAGTGTATCTAAGGTTATATTAGAGTCTGAAGATGTATTATCACATAAATGATATCATCAGTGATGTAATCAGTAATGTCAAATGAGATGTCAGTGATGTCATCAGTGATGTCATTTGAGATGTCATCAGTGATGTCATCAGTGATGTCATTTGAGATGTCATCAGTGATGTCATCAGTGATGTCACTGACCATGTCATGAATGATGTAATATGTGACATCATTAGCAGTGGATTGCGGGTCCGCGATATATAGTTAGTGCAACTAACTATATATGGAATTTCAATGGTTTTGTGCAAATAAAATAAGGTTTTTTAAATGCTAATCCCTAACTATATATGGTCTATAACCTATGGTTTTTTCAGTGAATATATATATATATATATATTCACTGAAAAAACCATAGGTTTCACACCAGTTATAGTTAGCTGGAAATTTTACTGATATAAAACCATTGAAATTCCCACGTTATAGTTAGTCGGACTCACTATAACTTGCGCGTGCAATGCACTGCTGATGACATCACATATTACATCACTCATGACATGGTCAGTGACATCACTCATGACATCACTGATGACACCATCCAGTGAATATGTGTCTTTCTGAAAAATAAATATTAGTGAGTTATGTTTAAATATTTAAATACATTTATTAGTGTTTCACTTTATGTATAAGTGGCTACATGTGTTGGTAAGTAGCTACATGCGTATGTATATGGGTTATTTGATATTTTTATTAGTATCAGTATGAGTGTCTATATAGTTTGGTGGAGGTATTACTTAGCACATAGATGCATGAGTGACTGACTCTTTGTTTGTATGTGTTTTGAAGACAGCATATGTACAGGACTGTATGGGTGGATGAGTGTCTATATGTGTTTGTTAGTGAGTGAATGACTGTCTCACTAGTGTCTTTATCAGTAACTACATATGTTTTAATCTAGTATATATGAATATTGATGTATATAAGTGAGTATATGTGAGAGTAAGAGATTGTAAGATTTCCTGTTTAAATAAGTATGTGTTTCTATAAGTGATTGTTTAAGAGAATAAATATGTGTAATTTTCAATAGAAGTAAGGTGGAAGTGTGTGTATAACTCTATATTCAAATAAATCGTTGTTCAATAGTTTATTTGCACGTGTGAATATGTGTGTGAGTAACTTTTGGATGAATGTCGGTGTGTAACAGGATGTATAGGTGTATCACTTCATATGATGAGTGAGTATATGTATGAGTGACTATATAGAACTGTTGGTGAATGAGTGAATGTGTATATAGATAGTGGAATTACTGAATTGCTTGTTGTAACTGATATAGGTATCTCCTTTTTTTATTTAAATTTCAGTTTCTATTTTTGAATATGTGTCTCAAGGGTTACATTATAGTGAAAGGAGGTCTGTCAATATGTCACAAGGATGGTGTCATGAGTGATGTCACTGACCATCTCATGAGTGATGTAATATGTGATGTCATCAGCAGTGCATTGCACGCGCAAGTTATAGTGAGTCCGACTAACTATAACGTGGGAATTTCAATGGTTTTATATCAGTAAAATTTCCAGCTAACTATAACTGGTGTGAAACCTATGGTTTTTTCAGTGAATTTAATAGGTTTTTTAAATGCTAATTCCTAACTATAACTGGTGTGAAACCTATGGTTTTTTCAGTGAATTTCAAAGGTTTTTTTAATGCTAATTCCTAACTATAAGTTTCACTTTATAAATAAGACTGTTAGCACTCTAGTTGTTCTTTTTAACACTCTGGTACATTCTCTCATTGGGCTACAGTTGGGCTACATCTAGTTGAATTTTGGGCTACATTTTCAATTTTTGATCTCTGGTGGCCATCTTTGGGCTACATTGGGCTACTTTGGGCTACATTTGGGCTACATTTTGGCTCTAACATATATTAAGCCCAATGTAGCACAATACATATTTTTCTAAAGTTAATGTTTTTTACAAACCACTTCAGAATAGGGCTACCTGTCCCTACAATTATCCCAATTTTTTTTTTTTAAATTATTTTGGGGAGCGCCCCGAAAAGCGTATTTTTACAAAGCGCCCCGGGGCGCGCTCCGGGGAGCGCCCCGTGAGCGCCAATATCGCAAACGAAAACATGATCGTGACGTATCGCGTAGCCGCGACCGCGTGATACGCACGGCGTAAGCGCACCCGGAAGTACTCGAGCGAATACGATCGCACAACGTAAACTTCCGACGCGCTTACGCTGCGCGACCCGGGGCGCGCCCCCGGGCGCGCCCCGGGCGCGTAGCGTAAGCGCGTCGGGTCATGTGAGCAGAAAATAACACTTTTCATTGGTTCATAACAGTTTTGGTTTCATAATGATGAAGCCCCTGGTCTTGTGACCTGAAAATAACACTTCTCATTGGTTCAGGACAGTTTTTTTTTCTAAATGATGAAAGACCCCACCTTTTTTCCTTATTCTGACTTTGTCCTTTGACTGAGGAAGACCTGTTTGTTGCTCTGTCTACTTTTTTGCTCTAAATAATGGCTTCATTAGTAGCATCAGCTGGTGCATCTGCCCCACCACCACCACCACAACAACCAAGAGGACCAGCTCCAAATTATATTGGTGGTCAAGAACAGGAGGAGGAAGAGGAAGAGGAAGAGGAGGAGGGGAGAAGAAGATGGCTGCCTGAAGAAAACACACCTTATAAACCCAAACCACACTTCATTTGGCAGTTTTTTTCAATTCCAGAGGGGAAAAAAAAGGTGAATGCGCCCAAAGTCACTTGCCTCATCTGCAATGATGAACTTTCACGGGGCAACCCAAATAAGAAATATTCTTTTGGTAACTATACCATGATTCGGCACATGACAAGAAAGCATCCAAACAACTACTCTCGTGCAGAGTTCCGGGAACTGGCCAGTAACCTCCCCCATTCATCAAGGACCCCCTCCCAAAGAAACCAACCCACTTCCTCGGAACCAGAAACATCCGAGGTGATGCCTTGCATTCAGCCGAGATTTGCTGATTTTAAAATTACTTGCACTGCTTGTGGCAAGCTTATCTCCTATGGGGAACAAAGTGTGAAACTCATCGTCCTTGCAGGTGATAATCACAAGTGCCCCAAAAAGAAGTAATTTTTTGGGTTTTTTGTTTTTTTGCTCCAGTTGAGCCAGTTTCAATTCCCTTTTTTTGTTTCTCCCCCCAAAAAAATACAAAAAAATATATAAAACTGTTTTGAAAAGCCAAAAAAAGTTCAAAAAGTTCAAAAAACACAAAAAAATATAAAACAACAAAAAGAAGAAAAAAAAAAGTTCTTTTTAGAACTACCTCCAATTTCTAAATCAAAACTTCATTTTTTAAACACTCTGTCACCTTTTTTCATCATAGTGCGCTCCCAGGGCCGCTCCCCGGTGCGCGCACCGTGCGCTTCCCCCGCGCAAAACGAAAAAAAAAAAAATATTTTAAATGCCCCGCGGGGCCCTTTTATAGCCCCCACATCAAACCTAGGGGGTCAAAGGGGTCTATCCCTGACGCCTTATGGTCAGTTCCCACTTTGTTTTAGCCACCTCTTATGTCTCGATTTTACCGAGACACAAGATGGCGACCGCTCTGGACTGTTTCGAATGTTTACAGACACCCGAGAGCCAATCAGCTTTCCATGCGCACCTCGCGTGGCGCGCCTGGAGCGCTCTCCGGTGCGCGCACCGGTGCGCTGCTATAGATATATATATTTTTTTGAACCTAAATTACTCAAAATCCACTGGAGCACATATCTTGAGACATAGCAAAGGCACATCGGGCTACCAGTCCCTACAATTTTGCCAAGTTTGGTGTAAATCCATTCAGCCGTTCGGGCTAAAAGTGAAATCGACCGCCCTATGGAAATTAACATGGGGAAAACGCGTTTTGGGACCCCCCTTTTATCTCGGCCCCCGCTTGACGAATCCCCCCCAAACTTTCAAGGAAGGACCGGAGCTCGACGAGGCCATTTTCAGGAAATTTTCAGGCAGATTCGTCAACCGGTGCCAAAGTTATTCCAAATAGAATTTTGAGATTTAACATTGAAAAAAATCCTAACTATAACTACCTACTGGCGACCGCCAGTAGGTAATATATATATATATATATATATATATATATATATATATATATATATATATATATATATATATATATATATATATATATATATATATATATATATATATATCCAAAGAAAACCTCACTGGTCCAAGAACAGTGAAGAACACAGGCCATCAGAATTTGAAGGTAGCAAGTGCTTTATTTGCACATACATCTAAATGGCGGCTCACTTCTCAGTGAAAACGGCTCCATGGGAGCCAAAATGCATCAGAATTGAACATTGAGAAGCGAGCCACCATTTAGATGTATGTCCAAATATAGCAGTTGTTACCTTCAAAGTCTGGTGAACTGGCGTTCTTCATTGTTCTTGGACAAGTGAGGTTTTCTTTGGATATAACTGGAGTCATGCTGGGTGCCTGAATCCGGTAGAAATTTTTTTTTTAAACAAAGTGCAGGCTCCTGAGCTTCATTTTCCTTAAGCCCCCTGGTGGCCCAGGTCCCTGAGGCAATCCAAATTTATGTAGTGGGCCCTGTGGAGGCCCCTGAAGCCCCAGGGACTGTCACCAATATGCGGGGGCACACAGCCCCCTGCAGCCCTGGGGACAGTACCTCCCCAGGGTATTTGTTATTATGCAATGGGGGGCTCATATCCCCCCTAAGTGCTAGGGACCACCACCTCCCCAGGGCTAATATTAAAAATATGTGTCGGGGCTTTAGCCCCCCACACTGCCCAGGGGACCACCTCCTGCCCAGTGCACTAATTATTGAAATGTGGGTGTCTGTCGTGGACCCCTGGCCCCGGGGACCACCACCTCCTCAGGGCTTTTTCATGGAGGAAGGGAGGGAGGCGCGTGGCCTATCTCCAGGAGTCATCCTGGGGACCACCACCCCGCCAGGGATGGATCCAGCAATGTCCCAGGGTGCCTACCCCTGGGACATTGCAGTTTTCAATTCTAGGGCTGGAACACAGATCCTGCCCTGTCATTGCAAACTCTGCTTTGCTTCATGGAAGCCAGAGCAGGATACCTGCTCTTGCTCTCATAGTTTGCAGGCTGTTTTCATGTTAGATATGATATACTCTTTAACTTTGAGTTGGAAAAATACAATTTCTACTATTAGGATATATCTGAGATATAAAGGATGAGATATGAATACGTACTTTGTTCTTTTACAGAATAGGGGCAACTGTTCCGCCTTGGGAGAACTTCTACAAAACCAATATTAGGTCCAACAAAGGAAAATACTGTGTTTTTTTCAAAATAAAATGGTATGTGAATTTTAACTAATATAGCTGTACAGACCTCTGCTTTGTGTACTATACTGATTACATATAAGCGCAATTGAGACTGGTAATTACAACCTGGTACGTATTTTTGTTTCAGATTACATTTTTAATAAGAATATTCCATTCCACCACTGGAGTTTTTCTTTTAGCTATTTGACAAAAAAACAAAGAGGTATGCATGGCTATTTTTAAATATTGCACAATGGTCAATGATAATGCAGAGTTTGTAGAACCAGAATTACACCAATGGAATAACATTATGGGACTGTGTGGAATGGTGTACTACCCAGGCTAAAGCGCTACAGTTAAAATGTGCCTGATCTACTCGGTTTATGTGCACTTGTTGTTATATAAAAGTTGAACTATCACTATTCCAATGGCATATACAAAATGAACAAAACTCTGTGAAACTGATGCTGTTATCTTCTCATCGTGATAATTGTCTTTGCACATTGAATATATACTATTGTATGGATATTATGATTATGGGTCTCCCTGTATGTATTACCGTCAAAACAAATCTATGATAAGCCTGAGTTTCATATATTTATTTGCCAATACGAGAATCCCCTGTATATTTGAAACTGTTATTAATGCTTGAATTTGTATATTTCTGAATGTTGTAAAACATTTCCTTCTGTATAAACATTGGATAACAAATAATTTTTTATATGCACATTCTTATAGCCTTGAAGTAGTCTCGTGGAGACGAAACTCCCGCTGTGACAGCAATGATAGCTATGATTTTGTACTGTGTTTTTAAAATAATCGAATGTGTGATAATCTATCAAATATCCAATAAAGAAGAAACAAGTATTTTCATAAAAAATGTGAGCTTCTAATATTTTATTTGGGTGATTGTTTTCTCTGATCTTGAATGACTTTAATTTCAGAATCACTAATCTTGCTACACTTTCTATGACTGGTTAATATATGGGTATGTGCTGAGCCTATCTGAATCTTGTGTTTTTGGTCATCGAAATGTTGAGGGAACAAGAGAGTTCAGGTTCCCATGATCTTGCACTACCACTATCGTCGACACCTTATAAAAGTATATATGTACCAGTGCAGAGCTTGAGTGCCTTGACCTTTCATTTCGTGTGTTTTATGTAAATTTGTGGTATGCCACATAATCCTTCATCTGCTGCCTAATATGCAGATTTGTACAAAAAAGCCTTGATTCTATCTCAAATGTTATCAAAAATGCAGCAACAAATGCTATAGCGTGGTGGAAGGTCCTTTGCAAACCTAGAATGGTCACCTCTTACTTATTGGTAAATGTGGATGGTAAATTGGTACTAACGATGTACAAGCCACTCTTGCTTCCTTCTGCACCTCTCTTGCCTCTTTATGCATTTCTGTTGCTTATTCATGCACATTCTTTTCTTTTTCTGTACTTTTCTTGCCTCTTTCTGCAAATCTCTTCTACTTTCTGCACATATTTTGTCTCTTTCAGCATCTCTGTTGTCTTTTTCTGCACCTCTCCTTTTTCTTTGTGTACCCCTCTTGCCTCTTACTTTACTTCACTTGCCCCTTTCTGTACCCCATTTCCCTCTTCATGCACCCCTCCTGCCTCTTCCAGCACCTCAGTTCCTTCTTTCTGCTCTTCTTTTGTTTCTTTCTGCACCTCTTTTGCTTCTTTCTGCACCCCGTTTGCCTCTTTCTCCACTCCACTTCCCTATTTCTGCATCTCTTATGATTCTGTCTTTACTTCTCTATCCTTTTTCCTCACCCCTTTTCCCTTTGCGACTCTGTTGGTTCTTTCTGCACCTCCCTTGCTTTTTCTGCACCCTTGGTGCCTCTTTCACAAGCCTCTGCCCGCACCCCTCTTGCCTCTTTCTGCACCCCGTTCCTTATTTCTGCACTTCTTCTGTTTCTTTCTTCACCCCTCTTGCCTCTTTCTCCACTCCTCTTCCCCTTTCTGCATCTCTGATGCTTATGTCTGCACTTCTCTAGCTTCTTTCTTCACCCCTTTTCCCTCTGCGACTGCTGGTTCTTTCTACATCTCCCTTGCTTTTTCTGCACCCTTAGCACCTCTGTTACTTCTTTCTGCACTTCTTTTGTTTCTTTCTTTACCCCTCTTGCATCTTTCAGCACCTTTGTTCCTTCTGTCTATACTTTGTCTGTTTCTTTCCGCACATCCCTTGCTTTTTCTGCAACCCTCGTGCCTCTTTCATAACCCTATTCCTGCATCCTTTTGCCTCTTTCTGGACCTCTGTTCCTTCTCTAAGCACTTATTTTGTTTCTTTCTGAACCTCTAACTTCTTTCTTCACCCTGTTTTCCTCTTTCTGCACCCATCTTCCCTCTTTTTGCACCCCTCTTGCCTTATTATGCAGCTCTGTTGCATCTTTCTGCAGTTCTCTCATTTCTTTCTGCCCATCTGTTGCTTCTTTCTGCACTCCACGTGCCTCATTTTGCACCCCTATTACCTCTTCTTGTACCCCGCTTGCCTCTTTCTGCACCTCTGTTGCTTCTTTCTGGACTACTCTTGGTTCTTTCTGCACCTCTTTGCTTCTTTGTACACCACTCGTGCTTCTTTCTGCACCCCTCTTCTCTTGTTCTGCACCCTTCTCACCTCTTTCTGTACCTTTGTTCTTTCTTCTGCACATCTTTGGTTTCTTTCTGTAGCTCTATTGCTACTATCTGCCACCCCTTGCGTCTTTCTCCAGCCTTTTCCCTCTTTCTGCACCCCCCTTGACAATTTCTGCAAATCTTTTACTTCTTTCTGTACTTCTTTTGTTTCTTTCTGCACATCTCTTGCTTCTTTCCGCCACCCCATGCCTCTTTCTCCAGCCCGCTTCCGTCTTTATGCATCCCTCTTGCCAATTTCTGCACATTGGTTACTTCTTTCTGTACATCTTTTGTTTCTTTATGCAAATCTCTTGCTTATTTCTGTACTTCTCTCACCTCTTTCTGTACTCAAATGGAAAGTGCCAGCTGTCAAGTTTAAAGGACTGAGTGCTCTTGTGACGGAGGTAGATGTCAACTTGTATATGTATTCTCAAATGTGTTATGCATCTGAAGATGGTAGCTTAAAAAGTGGGTAGCTTCTTCTATAGGTGGTTAAATGTTATCAATCAATCAAGAATCCTTTTTTCGGCTGAAACGGCCATAAAAGCACAGATAAAAAATACAGTACAAGCCATTAGATTAAAGGGGACAATCATTAAAATGTGAAAAACTGCCATTTTTTCTAATTAAAACAGCATTGCAGTACATACAGCGCTCCACTGTCCCCTCAGGCTTCCTTAATGGATCAAAGAGCACATCTAAAATTATGTAATTTTCTAAAAGTGCATGTGCAATACATAGGGGACACAGGGCCTAACATTGACAATGAGTCAGATTCAATAAAGTGCATGTGCAATATGTAAACAGCTAAAAGTTGTAAAGTGCTCCAGTATCATAAAAAAGGACACAGTTCACATATCCCCTCTTCTGTTCCTAAGGCGCGTCGCTACTCTTAGAAAGTTTGCAGTACAGTGCAATGTTAAAATATCTGCAGAAAGTTTCAGGTACAGTAGAGCTACCTTGGCCTGTCTAAAACCAGCCTTTTTTAAAACTCTTTTTTAAAAACTGTTTTCTTGAGAGCATGTAATACGGGCATAACAGCACAAAGTTCAGGGTGTCCTGCGGAGATCGGAGATCGCAGCCGCAGGGACCCTTCTGCTTCACCGTATTAGTAAAACCAGCAGGCACTGCTAGGCTGTGATGTATGGAGTTCAACCTGAAGCGTGTCATAAGGAACCTATCCTGGGCACTGAAGATGAGGTACAGGTAAGGTTCGATGATTTCGTCAGTATGTGGCTTCTCACTGTGGGTTTTATCTCTTGATCTTCCGTGATAGAACCCAGTAAGTTCAAAAACTCCCCTTTAACAATGGTCTTATCCTTTGCCAAGATTTTTGTGGGGTGAGTAAAAAGTTCCAAGTGACCCGTGGCCTTAAGAGAATCTCTAACATATTTGAGCCATGGGATATTCATTCCCTTGTCCCGTGCCAGGCAGTCCTGAATGATATCTCTTGTCAGGGCAGCCTCGGGTTTGACCAGATCTTGATCCAGCAACTAACCGGCTTTAAGTTTATCATGTCCTCAATGTGAGCGACACCCAACTCCTCATGTACAATGGAGCCCAGGTATTCTGTGGCAAATTTTAGCAGCTTCTTAAAAATGTATTCTCTTCGGTGTGAAGCTAATTTGTTTTATGTATGTATTTGTAAAGGTCGATGGAAGAATAAATGGTTAAATAAGTGTGTAAATGGATGTTTTTAAAAAAAAAATGATTTGTTAACTGCCTTATTAAGTGTATCTTAGTGAATACATATATTAGCGAGTAACTTTTAAATATTGAAATATATGTATCAGTGTTTCACTTTGTGTATAAGTGGCTGCATGGGTTGGTGACTGACTCACTGTTTGTATGTGTTTTGAAGACAGCATATGTGCAGGACTGTATGGGTGGATGAGTGTGTATATGTGTGTGTTAGTGAGTGAATAACTGTTTCACTAGTGTCTTTATCAGTAACTACATATGTTTTAATCTATTATATGTGAGTATTGATGTATATAAGTGAGGATATGTCAGAGCGAGAGATTGTAAGAGTTCCTGTTTAAATAAGTATGTGTTTCTATAAGTTATTGTTTAAGAGAGTAAGTATGTGTACATTTCCATAGAAGTAAAGTGGTAGTGTGTGTATAGTTCTATATGCAAATAAATGGATGTTCAATAGTTTATTTGCATGTGTGAGAATGTGTGTGAGTAACTTTTGGATGACTGTCGGTGTGTAACAGGATGTATAGGTGTATCACTACAAATGATGAGTGAGTATATGTATGAGTGACTATATAGAACTGTTGGTGAATGAGTGGATGTGTATATAGATGGTGGAATTACTGAATTGTTTGTTGCAACTGGTATGGGTATCTCCATTGTTTTGAAAATGTTAATTTCTATTTTTGAATATGTGTTTTAAGGGTTACATTACACTGAAAGGAGGTCTGTCACTCTGTCACAAGGATGGTGTCATCAGTGATGTCATGAATGATGTCACTGACCATGTCATGAGTGATGTAATATGTGACATCATCAGCAGTGCATTGCAGGCGCGCATGTTATAGTGAGTCCAACTAACTATAACGTGGGAATTTCAATGTTTTTTTGTCAGTAAAATTTCCAGGTAACTATAACTGGTGTGAATTCTATGGTTTTTTCAGTCAATATATATATATATATATTACCTACTGGCGCTTGCCAGTAGGTATATACAGTTAGGACCTAGTATATATATATATATATATATATATATATTACCTACTGGCTATCGCCAGTAGGTATATATAGTTAGGTTTAATTCCCTATGGGATTTCTGAAAATTCTATGTCTAATAACTTTGGCGTTTGTGGACGGAATCGGCTGAAATTTTCAGGAAAATGGCACATTTTGTTTCTGAGCAGCCCCTGAAAATTTGGTGGGGTTTCGTCAAGGGGGGGCCGAGAAAAAAGGGGGGTCCCAAAACGCGTTTTTCCCATTCATTTTTCCATAGGGCCTTTGGCCTCACTTTTAGCTCGAACGGCTGAATGGATTTGCACGAAACTTGGCAAAATTGTAGGGACTGTTAGCCCGATGTGCCTTTGCTAGGTCTCAATATATGTGCTTCAGTGGATTTTGAGAAATTAACGTTTAAATCAAGATATATATCTGTAACAGCGCTCCGGGCAGCGATCCGGTCCGCTTACTTTTCGCTTATCGGAACTTTGCGCGCAGAAAGCTGATTGGCTCTCCGGTGTCTGTCAACATTCTAAACAGAACGGAGCGGCCGCCATCTTGTCTCTCGGTAGGATCGAGAGAGAAGAAGAGGTGAAAAACGAAAGGGGAATTTAATGAAAGGGGGCAAGGTATCCCCCTCTTGACCCCCTAGGAATGTTGTTGGGGTTATTAAAGGGTCCCGTGGGGAAAATAAAAAAAAAATGATTTTTCACGGTAGAAGCGCTTCACGGGCCGCGAACTGGTAGCGAAACGGGAATTCGCCATTTTGTGCTTCGTTAATTAAATTACTAGGTATAAGTGGGTCCGGGAGACGTATCCTAATCCCCTATGTTTCCTGAGGGTGGCTGAGGAGGCTGATATATGTTGATACATCTCTTCCAGCGGCTGTGCGTGAGCTTTTTTTTTTTTTTGCTGCGTGACAGTCCGGAGCGGCCGCCATCTTGTCTCTCGGTAGGATGGAGAGAGAAGAAAAGGTGAAAAACTAAGGGGGAATTTAATGAAAGGGGGCAAGGTATCCCCCTCTTGACCCCCTAGGAATGTTGTTGGGGTTATTAAAGGGTCCCGTGGGGAAAATAAAAAAAAAAAGATTTTTCACGGTAGAAGCGCTTCACGGGCCGCGAACTGGGCCGCAAACTGGTAGCGAAACGGGAATTCGCCATTTTGTGCTTCGTTAATTAAAGTACTAGGTATAAGGGGGTGTGGGAGACGTATCCTAATCCCCTATGTTTCCTGAGGGTGGCTGAGGAGGCTGATATATGTTGATACATCTCTTCCAGCGGCTGCGCCATCTTGCCTTTTTTCGAATGCCACAATTTTGTCGTGCACGGCAGCCATTTTAGATGCCAGGCTGGTCCCAGGCTATCACCTAACCCTGCGGATGTAGTTTATGGCCCCAGCTGTAGAGAATTCAGACATGCCAATCCTCCTGATTCAGGCGTGTGACTACTGTTTCAGTGCTAGTCTCCCGCCTCCCGATTTCTGCAAGCAAAAACCCGGGGGCATATTACGAACAACTAGCGATAATTTTTGTCTCTAACTTGTTTAGAGACAAAAATTATCGCCGCACATCGGCGATTTTTATCGCAGATAAACCTTGCTATTATCGCAGAAAAGTCAGCGATATTCATGTATTATCGACCTAATGCTCTTAGCCATGTTATCCACCTCCCATTGGATAACATGGCTAAGAACTGCTCAGGGCAGGTGTTAGATTTTGGAGATATTCGCGCTTAGCGCGAATATCTCCAAAAGTTGGTAATAGAAGGTGGCGATGTTAGGGACTGTTTCTAGTCGCTAACATCTTGGCACGCCACTTTGCATGTCATTAGTGATAAGTATCACTGACATGCAAAGCGGGGCCCAAGATGGTCGCAATCTCCTTTTAGCTGTCACTAACTGGTGTTAGCGACAGCTTGGTAATAGGGAGATAATTTTATCTCCGCTTTCAAGGCTTTTAAAGCCAAAAAAGCGGAGATAAACCCCCTTGATAATATGCCCCACGATTCCTTGGGGGTTTCAGCTGACAGGGCTTGGTATTGGGTTACATGGTAATTTTTCCAGGAAACATCAGAGGGTCGATGCAGGGGTTCTAGAAGAGGTGATAAACCATTTAAGCCTCATGAACAAGCGCATGGTCTTTTAAAGATTTGTGAAGTACTCGGAGCGGCGGTGTGTGTGTGTGCCCTCTTTCAGGAGCGGGCGGGGGGGCACTGCCAGCAACTTGCCAGGTCAGGTAGTGTTCAACACGTGCATCACCCTTTCTCTGCTTGCTATTGCGCTCCATGCTTCGGAAAGGTAAGAAAAAGAACGTGCATTTGAGTTTGAAATGTCCGATCCTGCAGCAGCACACTTCCAAAGCCCACACATGACAATAACCCGATTCAAGGCCCCATTCACCCGTTTTAAAAAAAATAGATAACACTCCAACAAAGTAAGGTTATAAAACTTTATTAACTACTAACTTTAACGAACGGAACAAAAACTAAAAACATTTAAACATTTCTCAACACAAAAAGCAACAATGGTTAGAAGCTGTCTTTTGTGCGAATAGTCCCAAGGCAGCACAACGTGCAGAGTTCTGGACGGCACCCAGGTGATGTCGCCTGGGTGCCGCACTGGTTTAGGGATCCTACAATGCAGCACAGAAAAACAGCGTGGGGCGTCCCGGGTGGTGCGGGGGGAGGCCTCGTCAGTAGCGGTCTGTGTCCAGTGTCACATGGCTGACACAACATGTACGACAGGCACCCAGGTGATGTCCAGTAAACTGCCGCACTGGTTTTGGTATCCTACAATGCTGCTCCGAAAATTGGCGTGCGGCGGCCCGGGGGGGGGCGTGGGGGAGCCGGCGTGAACGGGCCTCCCCAGGTGGCGGCCATCTAGCTGAGTTGCGCCCGCTCTTGCGGCTACAGCGTCTCGCTCACCATGTTGTTGAGTTGCTCCCACTCTTGCAGTGCAGCGATAGGCGGCTGCCACATGGCTCTTAAAATGGCGGACGGCTCCTCGGTTTTAGGCCTGGTCCACTGAAATGGCCCTGGGACACTTTGGAACTCGGACGCTTGCCTGCTAGGGCTTGGGCTCCATTCTCGAAAAGCGTTCCCTCAGCCGTGAAGATTGTATAAAAGTCTTGGGGGCCCCCGACTCCCGCAGGCTTCCGGTGGGGAGCGGCTGCCATGATTGCTCGCGGAATGACCACGACAGAGCCACGAGATGGTGGTGCTCTCATGCTGACGCCAGCTTCAGTCTGAATGATCCAGAAACAAGGTGGGGCTTTCATCGTTTGGGAAAAAATTTTTTCTAAACCAATGAAAAGTGTTATTTTTAGGTCATATGACCAAGCCTTCCATCTTTAGGAAACCAAAAGTAAAATGAACCAATGAAAAGTTTTATAAACAAGTCACATGACCTGTTATGCGGCATAGGGCTACAAAAAGCGTAGAAAATCCGTTGGCACGTGAGGCGGCGTCAGTAGCGGACCGATGTGCGAATAGGCCGAAGGCAGCACAACGGGCCGAGATCCGGATGGTACCGAGGTGGTGTCCAGCAAATTGCCGCACTGGTGTGGCCATCCTACAATGCTGCGCCGAAAGACGGCGTGTCCAGCTGAGTTGCGGTCACTGTTGCGGTACAGTGACTCGAACGCGCCGAGATCCGGATGGCACCGAGGTGGTGTCCAGCAAATTGCTGCACTGGTGTGGCCATCCTACAATGCTGCGCCGAAAGACGGCGTGTCCAGCTGAATTGCGGTCACTGTTGCGGTACAGTGACTCGAACGCGCCGAGATCCGGATGGCACCGAGGTGGTGTCCAGGAAATTGCCGCACTGGTGTGGCCATCCTACAATGCTGCGCCGAAAGACGGCGTGTCCAGCTGAGTTGCGGTCACTGTTGCGGTACAGTGAGTCGAACGCGCCGAGATCTGGATGGCCCCGATGTTGTGTCCAGCAAGTTGCCGCACTGGTGTGGCCATCCTACAATGCTGCGCCGAAAGTCGGCGTGGGGTGCCCCGTTGGCTTATGAGGTGATGTCAGTAGTGGACCGATGTGTGAATAGGTCGGAACCAGCACAAGGCACCAAGATCCAAATGGCAAGTCCTGGATGTTGAGTGCCTCAGTTGAGAGTTCTGAGCAGTGCTTGTAAGACTGTCTGAAGCTTATTTGCACCTGCTGCAGCTTCACTAGGTCCGGCGGAACTTTTTTCCTTTTCCTTTCTGCTTCTTTTCCTACAATGCGTTTCATCTGAAGACACGACCAGGTCCCTGAATGTGTGCAGGGGGACGCTATTGATTGAATGAAAATGGCGGCTTGACACAAAGCTGACTCAAGCGTTACTGTTGGTGCTATACAGAAAAAAATTGGTTTTCAGTTTGTACATTCTTCAGGTTTTTTTTTTCCATCCAAGTCTGATTGAGAGTTTGTAGAAAAATGGCTTCAGATTTTCCACATACTACTCTTCAACATTCTTCCTAAATGTAACAATGTGAAACTCACTAGGAGAACGGCTGTTTCTGTTTCCTTTCAAAATGCTGCCAACAATATTTTCTGAATGGAAGACACCATCTTGTAGCATAAAGGGCCGAAAGGGGTTCTGGTCTGGCCGATGGTTGGTGGAGACATTTTGACTATATCTTGGACCTGCCCGGCCTCGCCCAAAATGGCGCCGGTATAAATGGGACTCGTAACTCCTTGCCCGCAAATGTATATCTAGAAAATGTTATTGTAAGTGGCCCTGTTCTATTTTAATTACAAAATGTATGTCCACCGATTCCGCAACTGTTAGACACCTTAGTTCTTGCAACCTAATGGCCCGCTCGTTACGTTCCTCTACAGTGTAAATGTCTCCTCATCATATACGATTTCAGTTTGCTCCGTGGCCGGCCCACGTGGTTATAGGCCCGTATTTGTATACTGACATTTTCACAATAAAGGTTTTTAAAACAAAACACGGTAGTAGTATTTACATTGGTAAAGTTTTTACTTTTAGTGACTGTTTTCGAATCAGTAAAAGGCAAGTGAAATAAAGCAGTCCAATTACATGACGGATAAAAGGTATAATATGTAGGAACGCAGTAAAGATAAATGGTCAAGGGCAGTTGTGTTTTTCATGTCTGCAACATAAAGTGATCGATAAGAATCTGATAATCAGGCGTATCGGCGACTAAGACAGCAGGCCGAATCTCTTTTACTCAACGGCTCCGTCATGGAAGGAAGAAACGCCCTTTTTCTCGAAAAAGGAATATATTTTACTTGCAAGACAGTTGTAAATTTTCCGGGAAAGTACATTAGCCTGGAATATTATAACATATGTTTGAAAAAAAAATATTGTTCGAAAATAATAAAAAGCGTAATTTTTAGGTCATATGACCAAGCTTTTCATCATTAAATTAACAAAAGTAAAATGAACCAATGAAAAGTTTTATTAACAAGTCACATGACCTGTTATGCTTACGTTACGCGCTGCGCGCCGCGCCTCGGATCACTTCCGGGTGCGCTAACGCGGCGTGTCATAAAACGCATTACGCGACAACGTAGGTCAAGAATATAGTCTAAATGTCTCCACCAACCAGCGTTCAGAACACAACCCCTTTCAGCAGTCCAAAAAGTTCTGTTAAATGACAACAGAGGGGACAGGCAACAAGAACCATCAGTCAAAGAGGGGAGGGCAAGTTCTTCTCTTCCGGGTCATGTTGGGGCGCTACCGGAACTGATCGAATTGGTAGTCTATAGTGTTTCTGGATGTTTCAGACTAAAGCTGGCGTCAGCATGAGACCACTACCATCTCGTAGCTCCGTCGTGGCCATTCCACGAGCAATCATGGCAGCCGCTCCCCACCAGAAGCCTGCGGGAGTCGGAGGCCCCCAAGACTTTTGTAGAATCTTCACGGCTGAGGGGACGCTTTTCGAGAATGGGACCCAAGCCCTAGCAGACAAGCGTCCGAGTTCCAAGGTGTCCCAGGGCCATTTTAGTGGACCAGGCCCAAAACCGAAGAGCCGGCCGCCATTTTGAGAGTCCTGTGGCAGCCGCCTATCGCTGCACCGCAAGAGCGGGCGCATCTCAACTACATGGTGAGCGAGACGCTGTAGTCGCAAGAGCGGGCGGTAAACAGCTGAATGGCGGAAGAGGCACAGTGTAGCAAAAGCGGGCGGAATGGCAACTAAAACGATAAAGGGGCGCCCCACTACAGCTTGTCTTCAGGTCAAACGGATTGTGGGACAAGGTCCAGAATTGAAGAGTCATCAAAAGGCAAAAAGTTCCGCCGGACCCCGGGAGCCGGCCGCCTATGTCGGGGGCGATCTCAGGCTACA
The DNA here is from genome assembly GCF_964263255.1 of Lissotriton vulgaris. NCBI lineage: Eukaryota > Metazoa > Chordata > Amphibia > Caudata > Salamandridae > Lissotriton > Lissotriton vulgaris. Next base: position 25,987 of record NW_028246435.1, on the reverse strand, counting down.
CCAGTGCTATAAGACTTGGGGAGGGTGTCGGAGCCAAGCGTCTTCTCCGAGTCCATGGCCATCACACCGCCCCTCAGGGGCCTCCGTCAAGCTGTTTAGGAAGGTAACATATCACATTGTTTTCTAATGCAGTCAGGTCCACAAACGACACTCACTTACTTTGAGAATAGTGAAGCTGCAGTAGGTGGAAATAAGCTTCAGACAGTGTTACAAGCACTGCTCAGAACTCTTAACTATGGCACCCAACATCCAGAACTTATGCTATTTGAGAATGGCAGTGACATCGAAGCATCTCAGGGACCAAAACCATTAACGTACTTTCACGTATGAAAATCTTACTTGGGGAGGGGGCAGGAGCGAAGCGCCCCCTCCCAGTCAGCGCCACCACACCGTATGTTGAAAATCTGAAGCCATCGTTCTACAAAGTCAACCAAACTTGGATTGAAAAATCTAGAAAAATGTACAAACTGAAAACCAGTTTTGGTCTGCATAGCATCAGTAGCAACGCTTGAGTCAGCTTTGTGTCAAGCCGCCATTTTGATTCAACAAAGCACAGGCATTGAAAAAGGCTGAAATTCAGAACTCTAAACTATGGCACCCAACATCCAGGAGCTTGCCATCCGGATCTTGGAGCCTTGTGCTGTTTTCGATCTATTCACACATCGGTCCACTACTGACATCATCTTATAAACCAACGTTATGTAAATAGTTTTTTAATAAAATATTTTACCCTGTTTCTTTGCTGGTGTGTTGTCTATATTTTTAATATTTGCATAGGGTTTGTCGTTATTTTGTGCGGGATGGGTGATGGAGCCGAGCTGTCTTGCAGCCCTCATGGTGTGGAGCTCAGTTCATCTCACTATTTTCGTATTTCTCATGAAGGGTTGTTCCTAATATTTCTATTTTAGCGAGGTCAAAAAGAGATCCAATTAGTGGCCTACTGATTTTGCTCGATTACTTTTATTTTTTTACACGATTTTTCACTATCTGCAAAGACTAAACAGAGTATTGCGACTTTGTGCTTGTTTGTAAATAGAGAATGATCCAAAGAGAACCAATTCTAAAACAGTAAATGCTTGGACAACAATCAATCAAATGGAGAGACAAGGAGGCACGACGGATTACAACGGGGGTAAAGGCCTGCGTTAACTACCCTTCAGTATCTGCAAAGAGAGAGTACTACTAAGACAAAAGAGGGGAGGGGGGGGGTGCAGCGTTCAAAGCACATCAGCGTGCATAAATACGAAAATGTTTTTATCTATCACGTACTTGACATTTTAAAGCTTTTCATATTTGCTATTAAAAAACCAATGAAATTCACAGAAAAAACCATAGGTTATAGTGGATATATAGTTAGGAATTTGCATTTACAAAACCTTGAAAATTCAATGAAAAAACCATTGGTTTTAGGCCATATATAGTTAGGAATTAGCATTTACAAAACCTTATTTTACTCGCATAAAACCATTGAAATTCCATATATAGTTAGAAGCGCTAACTATATATCGCGCACCCGCAATCCACTGCTGATGATGTCACATATTACATCATTCATGACATGGTCAGTGACATCACTGATGACATCACTGATGACATCTCAAATGACATCACTGATGACATCACTGATGACAACTCAAATGACATCACTGATGACATCTCAAATGACATCACTGATGACATCACTGATGACAACTCAAATGACATCACTGATGACATCTCATTTGTCATCACTGATCACATCACTCATGTGATAATACAATGAACCTCTTCAGACTCTAATATAACCTTACATACACTCAGTATAAACAGACACTCACAGACTGTCACTCATCCATGGCGTTACTCACACACCTAGTCAGTCATGCAAAGAATCAATCACACCTCCATTTCCTCAACTATACAGTTATACACATCTTACTTATTCAAACATATAAAAAAACATATTTACTCTCTTATATAATCCCTGATACAAGCTCACAGTGATCGATACAGCCACTCACACATTCACTGGCTCTTTTGCACAGTTATTTATATATTTCAACTCTCACATGTATTGTGTTTTACATACGTGCTTACTTGCACATGTAGCAATGAGAAATCCATTCACTCACCAACACACCCATGCACAGTCAACCGCCCATATAGCTGTTTCCACATGCACTCTTGAACTCATACTCCTAGTGAATCAACTGCTTACACATCTATGCACAGAGTCACGCACCTCCCAGCCACCCACACACACACTCAGCCTCCCATTCAAATACTTGGGCAACCAATCAATAACCCATATGGCCACTCTTATAGCTACTGATCAACACATGCAGCAGCTTACACAACAAAAAACATACTGATGCACAAATTAAGACAGTTTAGTCACTAACCCATGCACTCAGTGAGACACATTTAATCACTCTTTCATACAGTCAGTGATGCACCTACTAAATTCTTCATCCAGACACTTATACATCCACTCATTCTTCAATATGTAAAACATATTTAAACTTTACAGACACATACAATCACTGGATGTTGTGATCAGTGATGTCATCAGTGATGTCATTTGAGATGTCATCAGTGATGTCATCAGTGATGTCACTGACCATGTCATGAATGATGTAATATGTGACATCATCAGCAGTGGATTGCGGGTGCGCGATATATAGTTAGCGCTTCTAACTATATATGGAATTTCAATGGTTTTATGCGAGTAAAATAGGGTTTTGTAAATGCTAATTCCTAACTATATATGGCCTAAAACCAATGGTTTTTTCATTGAATTTTCAAGGTTTTGTAAATGCAAATTCCTAACTATATATCCACTATAACCTATGTTTTTTTCTGTGAATATATATATATATATATATATATATATGTGGATCAATGACACACATTCACCCCAGTCCAAAGATCTTGGCCTAAACAAACCTTTAGCTAGGCCACATCTTATCGTCATCCTGAATTAATCATTTAAAATATTAGGGAGTGATTTATGATTGTTCTATGCCTGTTTTGTACCATTGAGTGTCATTTTTGTGATGCAGTGCTGGTGCAAAAGATTTGCTATGTTAAATGATAAGTAGGGCATTAAGTTTTAGATGACTGTTATTCATTTACTGTTTGGTAATAGTGGTTAATAACATTTTTTATTATATTTTTCCACAGATTCAACTGCAGATCTTTTTTTAATTTGAAAAATGCCAACGAAAAATCGTATTAGAAAGGCTAGAAAACGTCAAAGACAGCAGGATGATGTTTTATTGCAGCAGTCCTCTTCCCCAAATACTTTTCAAAACACCAAGAAAGCTCCGGGTAAGAGCACAAAATCATTCTTAAGAAATATTTTTAGTAAAAAAAGTATTTATCCCAAAAATGTTTCAGTTCAGAAAAAGAAAATCAATTTAAATGGAAAGGAGAGACCCATCAAAAATTTTACTGGTAGAGGAAGAGATAACTCTGTGCATGATAGTAGAAGGAAACAACAGTTTAGGGACATTCGAAATCGAATGTTCCGTAACAGGATAATAGTTAATTTATTGAAAAATATTTAAAAAAAAGGCCAACAGAAAGCGGCATTTTATAAGAAGAAGAAAAATGTAGAGAAAATTATTGATCATGCTTTTGAAATTAAGCGAAAGTTGTTTATTTTGGTAATCAATAGAATTAGGAAAGTAAGCAAGGTAATTTCTGATTTCAAATCAAATAGTAGATGGAAGAGAGTAGTAAATCGTACTAACTTTTGTGAAGTTTTTTCCAGAGAATGGATGCATAGTTCAAGTTGTGAGGCATTTTTTAATGAGGAGAGTTATTTTCAGGATAATGATTTGGTGTTTGCAGTTGACACCAGTGGTCGAGCTTATAAAGTGAAGGATGGTTGTCCAGTTGAAAAAGAACAACTTGCGACAACAGAGACAGAAGAGGCGGTAAGTGATGAGGTTTTAGGAAGACGTCCTAAGGGTCCTGTGTACATTTGGAAGTGTAGTTCTATTTGCAGTGTGCGACAGGTTTCCATCAATTTGCTTTGTGATTTTATACGGACATTTAATAAGAAAAGTTTGAAGCAGAAAATAAAGTTGTTGCAAGATTTAGATCCTTGCAGAGTGAGACAAATGACAGGTTTGCGTGGTCATTCACTGGCTTGTCTTTCCAGGAGAGTATGCCAGAGTGTTTTTCATCATTTCAGGATGCTAGCAGTGCATCATAATAAAGTGAGAAAATTAGTGAGAATGTTGTATTATGCTAAGAGTCCAGCAATTATGCTTAAACAATTATGTGCTGCTCTTTTGCATGGTTCTGAAATAGATGTGAAGAATATTTGTGAAGAAATTGAGTTTTGTTACTTTGGTAGTAGAGATGAGAATGTTCAAATTGACCCAGAAGTAGAGGGTTATGTTGAAGATAATATACAGGTTTCTAGTACAGATAATTTTCAGAAGGAAATTGCCACGTTTCAGATGAAATCAAGTGAGAGGCCTAATTTCACTTGTGTATGTTGTCGACGCACTTATTATAAGAATCAGACTAAGTTAGTGGATTTATATGCAAAAACTGAAAGGGAAAATAATAGTGAATGGAAGGATTTTGCCACATACTTGATGGTAGAAAATTGTTTTGATTTGGGAGTGGACCAACGTGTGTGTACTTATTGTTGTAATAAATTAAACCAAAACCAGATGCCTGCTAGGGCAGTTCATAATAATCTGGAATTGGTTGAGATTCCTTCAGAATTGAAGGATTTAAATACTTATGAATCTATTTTGATTCAAAGTATCCATCCCTTTCAGGCTATTGTAAGAATGGAGCCAAAGACAGGGAAGTTGCCTCCAACAGATTTGCAGAGAGGATTAAAGGGAAGAGTTGTTTATTTGCCTCTAGATTTGAACAAAAACATTAACACAATTGGAGTAGAAAAAGTGGAAGAGGAACCTCTGGTTATCTTGGTTAATGGGGTTCCGACAAAGAATAAGAAAATATGGCAAGATTTAGTGGATGTTAGGAAAGTGAAAAATGCAACTTTGTATTTGAAGAAAAATAATAAGTACTATAAGAATGTATATGTTGCAGAAGAGGAAGTAAGTGATGAAGAGGATAGCGTTTTGTGTGCTGGCCAAATTGAGAAAGTAGAGGCGTCTAATAGTGAAGAAATATATGAACATTATAGTGTTCATCCTTTGCATTCCAAGGAAGTCATGGGGAATGCTATTGAGTTGTTTCAAATGAAACAAGCCAAAGGGAGTCCCATTAGTGTTTGGGAGGAAAGTTTGGAAGCTCGGTGTTTCCCACAGCTATTTCCCACAGGTCAAGGAGGAAGATATGATGAGCGACCTCATCAAATTCCTGCGTCTGAATACCGGACTTTACGATTGTATGCAGAAGATCCTAGGTTTCGTCAATGCATTCCCTATTTGTTTCATCTCCTGTTTGAAAGCGATCTGTCTGGACTGTCATATGCAGTGAACCACATCTTAAAAAGTGGTATACAGATGCGAAACATCTCGGCAAGTGATTTTATGCATAAAGTCAATGTCCAAGACAGTATTTTGGATTCTCACTTAATTAATCTCATGGCGTGTCAGCGTGGTACTAATGAGTACTGGTACCGTCGTCATGGTGATTTAAAATGTATGCTGAGGAACTTAGGAACTCCGACATGGTTCCTCACTCTGAGCTGTGCCGAGTATGGCTGGGAAGACTTACTTGAATTTCTACGAGAGGCAAATGGAAATATTGAAAACATTGAATTCAAGACACCTGGAGAACTGTGTTCTTTAGATCCAGTGAATGTATGCAGGTACTTCAATCATAGATTTGAAGCTATGATGTCTTTCATCACAAATAAGAAGAATCCACCTCTTGGAGAGGTGTTGGATTTCTTCTGGAGAAAGGAGTACCAAGCAAGAGGTGCTCCTCATATACATATGTTGTTGTGGATCAAGGATGCACCTAAATTTGGAACAGATCCCGATGACTTAGTGATGATTTTCATAGAACAGTATTCTACGTGTGCTGTTCCAAACGCAACGGAGAAGAAAAGCCTAAGAGAACAAGTTCTACGTTTCCAAAGCCATCGTTGTGGAAAGTACTGTCGTCGTAAATTCAGAAACAAGGACAAGTTCTATACCAAATGTCGTTTCAACTTTCCACAACCGGTGATTTCTAAAGGAAGAGTGAACAGTTTGATGTCTTCGCTGCGACATAATGTGACGAGGAAATCACCCAAGAATACATACAATTTGAAAAGGAACGAAGAGTCCAAGTACATCAATGACTACAACCCAGTGATTTTGTCCATGTGGAATGCTAACATGGATATACAGTTTGTGGCTGACAACTGTATGGCTGTGGCTCGGTATGTGACATCTTACATCACCAAAAAAGAAAAGACAGAACTGAAGGATATGTGGGAGGACATTTCCCATGAAAAGAGCCTCAGCAAGAAGTTGTACAGTTTCAGTCTGAAGATGTTGTCGCATCGAGAAATCGGAGCTTACGAATGTTCTGATCGATTGTCTTCAGCAAGTCTCTATGCCAAATCCAGGAGTATCGTTTGGGCGAGTCTTGGTCTTGCTGCAACGCGAAATCGAGTTCTAAAACTTGTCCGGGAAATTGAGTATTTGGCAGAAAAGGAACCAAACAGTACCGACATTTTGAAGACCAACATGTTGGATACATATTATCCAAATCGAAGCAGTCACCTTGAGAATGTTTGCCTATATGAGGTTCTTCAAAATTATATTTTCAAGAGGAACATCAAAGAAGATATCGAGAAAGGAGTGTATGCTGTAATTGGAAGTGAGGGATGCCTGGTCAAGCAAAGAAAATGCCAATTAGTAAACCATCGAAAATTGAGTGGTGAATCTCCAGAAAAAAAGGAGTTTTTCTATTTAGCACTTTTGCAACTTTTCAAGCCTTGGCGTGCAGAAGAGGAACTGCTTGGAGATTTCCTCTGTTATGAAGACTCTTTCACTGCTGCTAAGGAGACCATAGAATGTCCTGCTTTTCCCAAATATCAAGAATTGCTAACTTTGGAAATTGAGCAGGAAGCAATGATTGCAGCCGAGATTGCCAGAGACAGTTCTCAGGACAGTCAGAGTTCTGTTTCATTGAGTCAAGATCCACTTGGAGGACCTATTATAGAAAATGAAGCTGCCACTGCTATGAATGAAGTGGAAAGAGCCATGGCACATGCTCAGGAGGATTCAGTTAACTTAGAAGACTTGGAAAAACAACTCAACGTTGAGCAGAGGAAAATATATGATGAAGTTACCAAGCAAATTGAGCATGGATTAAGTCATGAGAAGAAAGAGTGCTCATGTACATCGTTGAAGCCTGTCCGACTGTATGTGAGTGGAGAAGCAGGAACTGGAAAAAGTTTCCTCATTAAAGCAATTTCTTGTTATTTGCAGGAAAGGACTGAGTCATCGCTGTCTTGTGTTGTCACCGCTCCTACTGGACTGGCAGCACATAACATTAAAGGTATTACTTTGCATCGTCTACTGATGCTGCCAGTGGAGCATGACAACAGATTACAATACCACAAGTTATCTGGGGATGCTTGTTGTGAAGTTTCAAGAGTCTTGAGGAAAATGAAACTTCTTATCATTGATGAAGTAAGCATGGTTTCCAATGTCATGCTTGCCTTTGTGCATTTGAGAATGCAAGAAGTTCTTAAAACTGAGTATGATGTGTTATTTGGTGGCAAACACATCATTGTTTTCGGAGATCTTCTGCAGCTGACACCAGTAAAAGGTCAACCTGTGTTCAAAATACTCACGCATGAAGATACCAGGAAGTGCCTAGGGAGCATTGGCAACGTCAATATATGGTTAAACTTCAATTATGCTGAACTGCATGAAAATATGCGTCAGGCGAAGGATGACGATTACAAGAAAATTCTACAAGATATTAGAATTGGAAAAGTCACCGAGCATGGGAAAGAAGCTTTAAATGCACGATTACTTTCAAATTTATATCCCGAACAAGAGATTGTGCCTGAGAATATTTTTCAGAAAATTACTGAGAAGAAATCCGGAATATGTTTGATGCCAACTCTTGCAGAATGTGCCATCTTCAACAACAAAATGTTGAATTTAGAAAAGCAAGAGATTGTGAAACTTGAAGCTATCGACAAAATAGAGCATATGGGATCAACAATTATTTTGTCAGAGAATTTGAAATCAAAATTGGATTCATTAGAGAAGACTATATCTAAAACTGCGGGTTTTGAAAAGACTCTGAATGTGTGCTTAAATTGCCGAATCATTTTGAGAAGGAATTTACATGTTGAAAGAGGTCTGGTAAATGGATCAATGGGTAATGTGGTTGATTTTGAGAAATACAGAAATAGAGATGGAATAGAATTTTTAAAAATTAAATTTGATGGCATTGAGGAAGTACAGCTAATTGGTCGTTGTTCTGCTAGGTTTTTGCTTGTTAAAGACTTATATGTTTGCCGTAAACAGTTTCCTGTTTGCTTGGCATATGCGGTGACAATCCATAAATCGCAAGGTTTAAGTGTAGACAGTGCATTGGTGAATATTGGCAGTTCTGTGTTCAAGGAGGGTATGGCATATGTGGAATTGTCACGAGTTAGAACTTTATCGGGATTGTACTTGATTGACTGTGATGTCACAAACATTTGTGCGGATCTAGATTGTGTTAAGGAATACAATAGGTTAAGAAGAGAGTATGCGCCACATTTGCCTCAATATCCTTTGTTTGAGAAACGTGTGGTAGGCCGGAAACGTAGAAATATCAGTAATAGTAGAGAGGTGGTAGCAAAAAGACCAAAAGTCAATGAAGCGAAAATTGTTAGCAGAAAGAAAGTGGATTCTGTTGAAGATGTTGTCGGTTTTCAATTTGAAAACAGTTCTGGTGTCAACTGCTATGCAAATGTAGTGGTTAATGTTCTCTTTTCACTAGAGAGTTTAAAAGAACAGATTCTGTTGAATTCGGAACAAAGTTTATGCTGTTTGTTGAATTCTGTTTTCGAGAAATGTAGCACTGATCGAACAAAAGTAGAAAGTGTGTCTGAAGTTCGTTATCTGTTAGATGAATGTTCAGGTCAAACAGACTTCTCTGAAAATAATCAGCAGGATTGTCAGGAGTTTTTAATGTATATGCTTGATGTATTGCAAGATGAGGGTGTAGATGTAGATCACCTGTTTGGGCTTTCTTATCAATGGCAGCATGACTGCGAGAACTGTATGGTATCAAGTACTACTAGTGTAGACTCAGAAAGATTTATATATTTAACTTTTCCAGACAGTAAATCAGTCTCCTTTAATAATCTAGTAAATGCAGCGGATCACAACATGGAGTGTAGCCAATGTAAGTCTGAAATGATGTCAACATTATTTATACGTAGATATGGCCAGTATGTTATTTTAATGATCCAACGATGTAGGCCTGATGGATCAAAATTGTCAACTTTAATAAAAAAATGTGTGGCTTCTCAGCTGTCAATATCAGGAAGGACTTTTGTAACTGTAGCAATTATCTATCACGATGGTCCTTCAACAACATCAGGACATTATACAGCTTATTTAAAGTCTCGAAACGGCTGGTCATTCTGCAATGATTCCGTTGTAACTTTTAAAAAAAAATTGCCGTTTGACCTTAAAAATTCTTACCTGGTGTTTTTAAAACCAAAATTTTAAAGAAAGAATCTCGGGATTTCCTGTGAGGAATTGCAAAAGGTTCATCAAGTAGAGGGAATGTAAGTCTGCAATGCTGTCTAGATTATTGGTCCAAAACTTTTAATTATAATGTCAATTTAAAAATCCAACTATATAAACCTGATGCAACTAAGTCTGCTTCATAGTAAGCAGTATCAGTGTCATATGAAAAGGAGAACATGAGTGACAAAGAAGGGTAAGATATTAGTAGTCCAGGATTGTGAAAATAATCTTAAATGTTTTCTTTTTGAAAGTTGCGAAAATAGAAAATGACGGGATTTGATTGGAAGAATTACAAGACTTGTGAATCGCTGCAACATGATTTGGCCTAGTGGAAACATGTGGTAGAATGTGAGAAGTCTTTTCTTGTATGTAACATATTTTTCAAAACGATGGAGGTTTTCTTTCAGAAAGTGGCGGGCTGAAAATATTTATAGCACAACAGAGTGGACGCTGTTCATAGGACATCCTTCGACGTCATTGAAAGTAAGTTAATTTTAAGGAGTTTAGAATTCAGATTTCTTAGGTTGTATGGGTTTTTTAAACACAATCATTTTGATTGTGTTTTTTTTTCCCCGCTGTTACATGATGAATATCTTCAAGTCACTGATTTAAGTGAAATTTGATATATTCTGAGAACAGCAAAAATAAACCATTTAACATGTATAATTAATGTTCTCCTTTTTGTACTTATGATATACATTTAGAAATGTGAGGTAGATATGGAGAAACTGAGTCTTCTGTAAGTGTCAATTTTAATGCATACAGTGCAGTACTTCTGGGTACTGTTTTTTTCTTTGAAAACTGAATAGACCTCACATTAAAGAAACCTCTTGAAAGGACATATCTTATTTGCATCCTGAAACAATCATTTACAATGTTAGACACAATTTTATGATGGCTTTACATCTCTTTTGCGCTGCTATTGCATCACTATTGTGAGACATCAGCAATGCAAACGAAGCACCATGTTCCAAAATAGGCCTCACTTCATCAGCATGAAGATACTATTTGTTTAAAATAAATATCTTTAGGATTGTGTAGGGGTCGTAGAGAAGCAGAGGCTTCTGTAAGTGTCAAAGTTGTTTAAAAATTGTTTCTTCTTGAACCTTTTCCCTTCTTTTTTTTATTTTAAAATACATCTTTTAATATTTTTGGAAATGTTTATTCTCTCTTTTACAGATTGAAAGTATGAAAATTTTTCTTTAAAAGTTAACAAGAATTATAAGGTAAATGTTTTCTACTTTTTTAACCCGCATTCCACTGCTGATGATGTCACTGACTATGTCATGAATGATGTAATAAGTGGGCATGTTTTACTACAATGGTAGGTCTTTACATGTATTATCTCCTCTGTATTCTTCAACAAGCATAAATTTGATATGCAACCCTGAGTACGCCTCACCTTAAACAAACTTTTAGAGAGGACACATCTTATCGTCACCCTCAATCAATCATTTACTCTATCACATTTAACATCTATTAGTTCTACTGCTTCATTTCTTTAATCCTTACTTTCCTGTGTTTGCTACTTCTCTCATTCCTTTCTCTATTACTTCATTATTCTACTCCTTCCAGTATTTTTTTCAGTCCCTCTCTTCTCATACTTCTTCATTCTTATTCACTCATTCTGTCTCTATTAATGTTAATGTTTCTGAATGATCTTAAAATTTTTTTAAAACAAGAACAGTAAGTATAAGGATAGGAAACAGACATTTATATTTCATGAAAGACAGCTATAGGAAGTCAACAAAAGATACTGTTACTCGCAATCCACTGCTGATGATGTCACTGACCATGTCAAAAATGATGTAATATATGACATGATCAGAAGTGATTTGCGGCTAACAGTATCTTTTCTTTACTCCCTATAGCTGTCTTTCTTGTAATATAACTGTCTGTTTCCTTTCCTTATACTTACTGTTTTTTTTAAAAAACAAATTTTTTGGTTCGCTCCTGGTTCGCGTACCGGAGTGCGAACTGGGAGCGAACTAAAAAAATAGAGCTTGGCAGAGTTCCAAGAATTCTACCAATTTTTTTTTATAATGGGGAGGTAGTTCTGAAAAGAACTTTTTTTGGCTTTTTGTTGTTTTGAATTTTTTTTATTATTTTTCTGAACATTTTTTATATTTTTTTGTTTTTTTCAGAACATTTTGTATTTTTTTTTACTTTTTGGGGGAGGGGGGAAACAAAAATGATTCATCGAAGAGGGCTCAACAGGAGCAACAAAAAAAAGAAGAATTTATTTTTGGGGGCGTTTTGGACATACATGATTTTTGATTGCTCTGATTATAAGAGTTATGCTACTTTCGCGGTAGCATAATATTTGATTGCACCTCACGCAGACTTGTTTCACTTCCCCCATGTCCATTTGAATATTTGGGATCAACTCCCTTGCTTCTGGTCCCGAAACTTCTGGCACGACCGATCTTCTGGCTATTGCTGGGGAATTTTGTTGTTCGTCCCGAAGCTGAGCAGCACTAAAATTATTTGGGTGCCACCTACTCATGTGCCTGTGCATTGTAAAATTACCAAAACTATATTTTTTGTCCGTACCCCTTGAAAGGCGATCATCACAGATTCGGCAAAAAACATATCTTGCGTTCACTTTCTTTTGACCTGGTGGAAATTTAAAAAATTGCCAGATGAAATTTTCCTTCCTGTTGTACCTCCTGGGCTCCTCTGGCAAATATTCAGGTACTTCCTCCTTTTCCTCATCTTCCTCTTCTTGAAAGATTGGTTGAGTAGGTGGTCCTTTCTTTCCATGAGAAGGTGGAGGTGGTGGTGGGGGAACACTACCAGAAGCAACAACTGAAGCCATTTCTCTGGAATGTAAAATGGTCTTTCTCTCACCAAGATGAAAGTCAGAGTGAGGAAAGAAGGAGGGGTTTTCATCATTTGGGAAAAGCCAAAGTTCTAAACCAATGAAAAGTGTTAATTTTAGATCACATGACCTAGTATTACATCATTAGGAAACCAAAAGTGAAATGAACCAATGAAAAGTGTTATTACCGAGTCACATGACCTGCTGTGTTTACGTTTCGCGCTTTGCTTCGCTTTCCGGTCCGCTTCCGGGTCCGCTAACTTGGCGCGTCCGATGACGTATTACGCGACAACGCAAAACGTCATTCTAACGTAACAGTTACGCTAAAGGAACGTTTACCGGTTCGCGGACCGAGCCGCGGCTTTAAACTGAGCTAACGGGAAGCTGACCGGTTCGCGGACTGGGAGCGAAACAAAAAAAAATATTAAAAAAAATGTATTAAAAACATGTAAAATATATTTTAAGATTTAAAGAAGAATACATTTTACAGCTACAGATATTAGCTTTCAAAAAACCATTGAAATTCAATGAAAAAACCATAGGTTATAGAGAATATATAGTTAGGAATTAGCATTTACAAAACCTTAAAAATTCACTGAAAAAACCATAGGTTATAAACCATATATAGTTAGGGATTAGCACTTTCAAAACCTTATTTTACTCGCATAAAACCATTGAAATTCCATATATAGTTAGTTGCACTAACTATATATCGCGCACCCGCAATCCACTGCCGATGATGTCACACATTACATCATTCATGACATGGTCAGTGACATCACTGATGACATCACTGATGACATCTCAAATGACATCACTGATGACATCACTGATGACAACACTGATGACATCACTGATGACATCTCAAATGACATCACTGATGACATCTCATTTGATATTACTGACCACATCACTGATGACATTATTCATATGATAATTTGATGAACCTCTTCAGACTCTAATAAAACCTTACATACAATCACTGTAAACAGACAGTCATAGACTGTCACTCATCCATGGAGTTACTCACACACCTAGTCAGTCATGCAAAGAATCATTCACACCTCCATTTCCTCAACTATACAGTTATACAAACTTTACTTATTCAAACATATACTAACACATATTTACTCTCTTATACAATCCCTGATTCAAGTTCACAATGATCCATACAGCCACTCGCACATTCACTGGCTCTTATGCACAGTTATTTATATATGTCAACTCTCACATGTACTGTGTTTTACATATGTACTTACTTTGACATGTAGCACTGAGATATCCATTCACTCACCAATACACTCATGCACACAGTCAACCGCCCATACAGCTGTTTCCACATGCACTTTTGAAACCATACATCTAGTGAATCAACTGCTCACACATCTATGCACAGAGTCATACACCTCCCAGCCACCCACACACACACTCAGTCTCCCATACAAATACTTGGGCAACCAATCAATAACCCATATAGTTACTCATATAGCTACTTATCAACACATGCAACAGTTTACAGAACAACAGACATAATGATGCACAAATTAAGACAGTTTAGTCACTAACCCATGCACTCAGTGAGACACATTTAATCACTCACTCATACAGTCAGTCATGCACCTACTAAATCCTTCATCCAGACACTTATACATCCACTCATTCTTCAATATGTAAGACATATTTTAACTTTACAGAAACAAACAGTCACTGGATGTTGTCATCAGTGATGTCATCAGTGATGTCATTTGAGATGTCATCAGTGATGTCATCAGTGATGTCACTGACCATGTCATGAATGATGTAATGTGTGACATCATCGGCAGTGGATTGCGGGTGCACGATATATAGTTAGTGCAACTAACTATATATGGAATTTCAATGGTTTTATGCGAGTAAAATAAGGTTTTGAAAGTGCTAATCCCTAACTATATATGGTTTATAACCTATGGTTTTTTCAGTGAATTTTTAAGGTTTTGTAAATGCTAATTCCTAACTATATATTCTCTATAACCTATGGTTTTTTCATTGAATATATATATATATATATATATATATATATATATATATATATATATATATTACCTACTGGCTATCGCCAGTAGGTATATATAGTTAGGATTAATTCCCTATGGGATTTCTGAAAATTCTATGTCTAATAACTTTGGCGTTTGTGGACGGAATCGGCTGAAATTTTCAGGAAAATGGCACATTTTGTTTCTGAGCAGCCCCTTAAAATTTGGTGGGGTTTCGTCAAGGGGGGGCCGAGAAAAAAGGGGGGTCCCAAAACGCGTTTTTCCCATTCATTTTTCCATAGGGCCTTTGGCCTCACTTTTAGCTCGAACGGCTGAATGGATTTGCACGAAACTTGGCAAAATTGTAGGGACTGTTAGCCCGATGTGCCTTTGCTAGGTCTCAATATATGTGCTTCAGTGGATTTTGAGAAATTAACGTTTAAATCAAGATATATATCTGTAACAGCGCTCCGGGCAGCGATCCGGTCCGCTTACTTTTCGCTTATCGGAACTTTGCGCGCAGAAAGCTGATTGGCTCTCCGGTGTCTGTCAACATTCTAAACAGTCCGGAGCGGCCGCCATCTTGTCTCTCGGTAGAATCGAGAGAGAAGAAGAGGTGAAAAACGAAAGGGGAATTTAATGAAAGGGGGCAAGGTATCCCCCTCTTGACCCCCTAGGAATGTTGTTGGGGTTATTAAAGGGTCCCGTGGGGAAAATAAAAAAAAAATGATTTTTCACGGTAGAAGCGCTTCACGGGCCGCGAACTGGGCCGCAAACTGGTAGCGAAACGGGAATTCGCCATTTTGTGCTTCGTTAATTAAATTACTAGGTATAAGGGGGTGCGGGAGACGTATCCTAATCCCCTATGTTTCCTGAGGGTGGCTGAGGAGGCTGATATATGTTGATACATCTCTTCCAGCGGCTGCGCCATCTTGCCTTTTTTCCAATGCCACAATTTTGTCGTGCACGGCAGCCATTTTAGATGCCAGGCTGGTCCCATGCTATCACCTAACCCTGCGGATGTAGTTTATGGCCCCAGCTGTAGAGAATTCAGACATGCCAACCCTCCCGATTCAGGCGTGTGACTACTGATTTCAGTGCTAGTCTCCCGCCTCCCGATTTCTGCAAGCAAAAACCCGGGGGCATATTACGAACAACTAGCGATAATTTTTGTCTCTAACTTGTTTAGAGACAAAAATTATCGCCGTACATCGGCGATTTTTATCGCAGATAAACCTTGCTATTATCGCAGAAAAGTCAGCGATATTCATGTATTATCGAGCGATTGCTCTTAGCCATGTTATCCACCTCCCATTGGATAACATGGCTAAGAACTGCTCAGGGCAGGTGTTAGATTTTGGAGATATCTCCAAAAGTTGGTAATAGAAGGTAGCGATGTTAGGGACTGTTTCCAGTCGCTAACATCTTGGCACGCCACTTTGCATGTCATTAGTGATAAGTATCACTGACATGCAAAGCGGGGCCCAAGATGGTCGCTATCTCCTTTTAGCTGTCACTAACTGGTGTTAGCGACAGCTTGGTAATAGGGAGATAATTTTATCTCCGCTTTCAAGGCTTTTAAAGCCAAAAAAGCGGAGATAAACCCCCTTGATAATATGCCCCACGATTCCTTTTTATCGCAGATAAACCTTGCTATTATCGCAGAAAAGTCAGCGATATTCATGTATTATCGAGCAAATGCTCTTAGCCATGTTATCCACCTCCCATTGGATAACATGGCTAAGAACTGCTCAGGGCAGGTGTTAGATTTTGGAGATATCTCCAAAAGTTGGTAATAGAAGGTAGCGATGTTAGGGACTGTTTCCAGTCGCTAACATCTTGGCACGCCACTTTGCATGTCATTAGTGATAAGTATCACTGACATGCAAAGCGGGGCCCAAGATGGTCGCTATCTCCTTTTAGCTGTCACTAACTGGTGTTAGCGACAGCTTGGTAATAGGGAGATAATTTTATCTCCGCTTTCTTGGCTTTTAAAGCCAAAAAAGCGGAGATAAACCCCCTTGATAATATGCCCCACGATTCCTTGGGGGTTTCAGCTGACAGGGCTTGGTATTGTGTTACATGGTAATTTTTCCAGGAAACGTCAGAGGGTCGATGCAGGGGTTCTAGAAGAGGTGATAAACCATTTAAGCCTCATGAACAAGCGCATGGTCTTTTAAAGATTTGTGAAGTACTCGGAGCGGCGGTGTGTGTGTTTCCTCTTTCAGGAGCGGGCGGGGGGGCACTGCCAGCAACTTGCCAGGTCAGGTAGTGTTCAACACGTGCATCACCCTTTCTCTGCTTGCTATTGGGCTCCATGCTTCGGAAAGGTAAGAAAAAGAACGTGCATTTGAGTTTGAAATGTCCGATCCTGTAGCAGCACACTTCCAAAGCCCACACATGACAATAACCCGATTCAAGGCCCCATTCACCCGTTTTTAAAAAAATAGATAACACTCCAACAAAGTAAGGTTATAAAACTTTATTAACTATTAACTTTAACAAACGGAACAAAAACTAAAAACATTTAAACATTTCTCAACACAAAAAGCAACAATGGTTAGAAGCTGTCTTTTGTGCGAATAGTCCCAAGGCAGCACAACGTGCAGAGTTCTGGACGGCACCCAGGTGATGTCGCCTGGGTGCCGCACTGGTTTAGGGATCCTACAATGCTGCTCCGAAAATTGGCGTGGGGTGTCCCGGGTGGGGCGGGGGGAGGCCTCGTCAGTAGCGGTCTGTTGTGCGAATAGTCCCAAGGCAGCACAACGTGCAGAGTTCTGGACGGCACCAAGGTGATGTCGCCTGGGTGCCGCACTGGTTTAGGGATCCTACAATGCAGCACAGAAAAACAGCGTGGGGCGTCCCGGGTGGTGCGGGGGGAGGCCTCGTCAGTAGCGGTCTGTGTCCAGTGTCACATGGCTGACACAACATGTACGACAGGCACCCAGGTGATGTCCAGTAAACTGCCGCACTGGTTTTGGTATCCTACAATGCTGCTCCGAAAATTGGCGTGCGGCGGCCCGGGGGGGGGGGGCGTGGGGGAGGCGGCGTGAACGGGCCTCCCCAGGTGGCGGCCATCTAGCTGAGTTGCGCCCGCTCTTGCGGTTACAGCGTCTCGCTCACCATGTTGTTGAGTTGCTCCCACTCTTGCAGTGCAGCGATAGGCGGCTGCCACATGGCTCTTAAAATGGCGGACGGCTCCTCGGTTTTGGGCCTGGTCCACTGAAATGGCCCTGGGACACTTTGGAACTCGGACGCTTGCCTGCTAGGGCTTGGGCTCCATTCTCGAAAAGCGTCCCCTCAGCCGTGAAGATTGTACAAAAGTCTTGGGGGCCCCCGACTCCCGCAGGCTTCCGGTGGGGAGCGGCTGCCATGATTGCTCGCGGAATGACCACGACGGAGCCACGAGATGGTGGTGCTCTCATGCTGACGCCAGCTTCAGTCTGAATGATCCAGAAACAAGGTGGGGCTTTCATCGTTTGGGAAAAAAAAATGTTCTAAACCAATGAAAAGTGTTATTTTTAGGTCATATGACCAAGCCTTCCATCTTTAGGAAACCAAAAGTAAAATGAACCAATGAAAAGTTTTATAAACAAGTCACATGACCTGTTATGCGGCATAGGGCTACAAAAAGCGTAGAAAATCCGTTGGCACGTGAGGCGGCATCAGTAGCGGACCGATGTGCGAATAGGCCGAAGGCAGCACAACGGGCCGAGATCCGGATGGTACCGAGGTGGTGTCCAGCAAATTGCCGCACTGGTGTGGCCATCCTACAATGCTGCGCCGAAAGACGGCGTGTCCAGCTGAGTTGCGGTCACTGTTGCGGTACAGTGACTCGAACGCGCCGAGATCCGGATGGCACCGAGGTGGTGTCCAGCAAATTGCCGCACTGGTGTGGCCATCCTACAATGCTGCGCCGAAAGACGGCGTGTCCAGCTGAGTTGCGGTCACTGTTGCGGTACAGTGACTCGAACGCGCCGAGATCCGGATGGAACCGAGGTGGTGTCCAGCAAATTGCCGCACTGGTGTGGCCATCCTACAATGCTGCGCCGAAAGACGGGGTGTCCAGCTGAATTGCGGTCACTGTTGCGGTACAGTGACTCGAACGCGCCGAGATCCGGATGGCACCGAGGTGGTGTCCAGCAAATTGCCGCACTGGTGTGGCCATCCTACAATGCTGCGCCGAAAGACGGCGTGTCCAGCTGAGTTGCGGTCACTGTTGCGGTACAGTGAGTCGAACGCGCCGAGATCTGGATGGCTCCGATGTTGTGTCCAGCAAGTTGCCGCACTGGTGTGGCCATCCTACAATGCTGCGCCGAAAGTCGGCGTGGGGTGCCCCGTTGGCTTATGAGGTGATGTCAGTAGTGGACCGATGTGTGAATAGGTCGGAACCAGCACAAGGCGCCAAGATCCGAATGGCAAGTCCTGGATGTTGAGTGCCTCAGTTGAGAGTTCTGAGCAGTGCTTGTAAGACTGTCTGAAGCTTATTTGCACCTGCTGCAGCTTCACTATTGCCCTGGTGTGGCCAAAGGTCGCACATGACATAGGCGGCCGGCTCCCGAGGTCCGGCGGAACTTTTTTCCTTTTCCTTTTTGCTTCTTGTCCCACAATCCGTTTCAACTGAAGACACGACCAGGTCCCTGAATGTGTGCAGGGGGACGCTATTGATTGAATGAAAATGGCGGCTTGACACAAAGCTGACTCAAGCGTTACTGTTGATGCTATACAGACAAAAATTGGTTTTCAGTTTGTACATTCTTCAGGTTTTTTTTTTCCATCCAAGTCTGATTGAGAGTTTGTAGAAAAATGGCTTCAGATTTTCCACATACTACTCTTCAACATTCTTCCTAAATGTAACAATGTGAAACTCACTAGGAGAACGGCTGTTTCTGTTTCCTTTCAAAATGCTGCCAACAATATTTTCTGAATGGAAGACACCATCTTGTAGCATAAAGGGCCGAAAGGGGTTCTGGTCTGGCCGATGGTTGGTGGAGACATTTTGACTATATCTTGGACCTGCCCGGCCTCGCCCAAAATGGCGCCGGTATAAATGGGACTCGTAACTCCTTGCCCGCAAATTTATATCTAGAAAATGTTATTGTAAGTGGCTGTGTCGTATTTTAATTACAAAATGTACGTTCACCGATTCCGCAACTGTTAGACACCTTTGTTCTTGCAACCTAATGGCCCGCTCGTTACGTTCTTCTACAGTGTAAATGTCTCCTCATCATATATGATTTCAGTTTGCTCCGTGGCCGGCCCACGTGGTTATAGGCCCGTATTTGTATACTGACATTGTCACAATAAAGGTTTTTAAAACAAAACACGGTAGTAGTATTTACATTGGTAAAGTTTTTACTTTTAGTCACTGTTTTCGAATCAGTAAAGGCAAGTGAAATAAAGCAGTCCAATTACATGACGGATAAAAGGTATAATATGTAGGAACGCAGTAAAGATAAATGCTTAATAGCAGTTGTGTTTTTCATGTCTGCAATATAAAGTGATCGATAAGAATCTGATAATCAGGCGTATCGGCGACTAAGATAGCAGGCCGAATCTCTTTTACTCAACGGCTCCGTTATGGAAGGAAGAAACGCCCTTTTTCTCGAAAAAGGAATATATTTTACTTACAAGACAGTTGTAAATTTTCCGGGAAAGTACATTAGCCTGGAATATTATAACATATGTTTTAAAAAAAAATATTGTTCGAAAACAATAAAAAGCGTAATTTTTAGGTCATATGACCAAGCTTTTCATCATTAAATTAACAAAAGTAAAATGAACCAATGAAAATTTTTATTAACAAGTCACATGTCCTGTTATGCTTACGTTGCGCGCTGCGCGCCGCGCCGCGGATCACTTCCGGGTGCGGTAACGCGGCGTGTCATATAACGCATTACGCGACAACGTAGGTCAAGAATATAGTCAAAATGTCTCCACCAACCAGCGTTCGGAACACAACTCCTTTCAGCAGTCTAAAAAGTTCTGTTAAATGACAACAGAGGGGACAGGCAACAAGAACCATCAGTCAAAGAGGGGAGGGCAAGTTCTTCTCTTCCGGGTCATGTTGGGGCGCTACCGGAACTGATCGAATTGGTAGTCTACAGTGTTTCTGGATGTTTCAGACTAAAGCTGGCGTCAGCATGAGACCACTACCATCTCGTAGCTCCGTCGTGGCCATTCCACGAGCAATCATGGCAGCCGCTCCCCACCAGAAGCCTGCGGGAGTCGGAGGCCCCCAAGACTTTTGTAGAATCTTCACGGCTGAGGGGACGCTTTTCGAGAATGGGACCTAAGCCCTATCAGGGAAGCGTCCGAGTTCAAAGGTGTCCCAGGGCCATTTTAGTGGACCAGGCCCAAAACCGAAGAGCCGGCCGCCATTTTGAGAGTCCTGTGGCAGTCGCCTATCGCTGCACCGCAAGAGTGGGCGCAATTCAGCTGGATGGTGGGCAAGACGCTGTAGCCGCAAGAGTGGGCGCAACTCAGCTGGATGGGACAAGGTTCAGAATTGAAGAGTCATCAAAAGGCAAAAAGTTCCGCCGGATCCCGGGAGCCGGCCGCCTATGTCGGGGGCGATCTCAGGCTACACCAGTGCTATAAGACTTGGGGAGGGTGTCGGAGCCAAGCGTCTTCTCCGAGTCCATGGCCATCACACCGCCCCTCAGGGGCCTTCGTCAAGCTGTTTAGGAAGGTAACATATCACATTGTTTTCTAATGCAGTCAGGTCCACAAACGACACTCACTTACTTTGAGAATAGTGAAGCTGCAGTAGGTGGAAATAAGCTTCAGACAGTGTTACAAGCGCTGCTCAGAACTCTTAACTATGGCACCCAACATCCAGAACTTATGCTATTTGAGAATGGCAGTGACATCGAAGCATCTCAGGGACCAAAACCATTAACGTACTTTCACGTATGAAAATCTTACTTGGGGAGGGGGCAGGAGCGAAGCGCCCCCTCCCAGTCAGCGCCACCACACCGTATGTTGAAAATTTGAAGCCATCGTTCTACAAAGTCAACCAAACTTGGATTAAAAATCTAGAAAAATGTACAAACTGAAAACCAGTTTTGGTCTGCATAGCATCAGTAGCAACGCTTGAGTTAGCTTTGTGTCAAGCCGCAAATTTGATTCAACAAAGCACAGACATTGAAAAAGGCTCAAATTCAGAACTCTAAACTATGGCACCCAACATCCAGGAGCTTGCCATCCGGATCTTGGAGCCTTGTGCTGCTTTCGATCTATTCACACATCGGTCCACTACTGACATCATCTTATAAACCAACGTTATGTAAATAGTTTTTTAATAAAATGTTTTACCCTGTTTCTTTGCTGGTGTGTTGTCTATATTTTTAATATTTGCATACGGTTTGTCGTTATTTTGTGCGGGGTGGGTGATGGAGCCGAGCTGTCTTGCAGCCCTCATGGTGTGGAGCTCAGTTCATCTCACTATTTTCGTATTTCTCATGAAGGGTTGTTCCTAATATTTCTATTTTAGCGAGGTCAAAAAGAGATCCAATTAGTGGCCTACTGATTTTGCTCGATTACTTTTATTTTTTTTACACGATTTTTCACTATCTGCAAAGACTAAACAGAGTATTGCGACTTTGTGCTTGTTTGTAAATAGAGAATGATCCAAAGAGAACCAATTCTAAAACAGTAAATGCTTGGACAACAATCAATCAAATGGAGAGACAAGCAGCCACGACGGATTACAACGGGGGTAAAGGCCTGCGTTAACTACCCTTCAGTATCTGCAAAGAGAGAGTACTACTAAGACAAAAGAGGGGAGGGGGGGGGGGTGCAGCGTTCAAAGCACATCAGCGTGCATAAATACGAAAATGTTTTTATTTATCACGTACTTGACATTTTAAAGCTTTTCATATTTGCTATTAAAAAACCAATGAAATTCACAGAAAAAACCATAGGTTATAGTGGATATATAGTTAGGAATTTGCATTTACAAAACCTTGAAAATTCAATGAAAAAACCATTGGTTTTAGGCCATATATAGTTAGGGATTTGCATTTACAAAACCTTATTTTACTCGCATAAAACCATTGAAATTCCATATATAGTTATAAGCGCTAACTATATATCGCGCACCCGCAATCCACTGCTGATGATGTCACATATTACATCATTCATGACATGGTTAGTTACATCACTGATGACATCACTGATGACATCTCAAATGACATCACTGATGACATCACTGAAAACATCTCATTTGACATGACTGATAACATCACTGATGATATCATTCATGTGATAATACGATGAACCTCTTCAGACTCTAATATAACCTTAGATACAATCAGTGTAAACAGACACTCACAGACTGTTACTCATCCATGGAGTTACTTACACACCTAGTCAGTCATGCAAAGAATCAATCACACCTCCATTTCCTCAAATATACAGTTATACAAACTTTACTTATTCAAACATATACTAACACATATTTACTCTGTTATACAATCCCTGATACAAGTTCACAATGATCCATACAGCCACTCACACATTCATTGGCTCTTATGCACAGTTATTTATATATGTCAACTCTCACATGTACTGTGTTTTACATATGTACTTACTTTGACATGTAGCACTGAGATATCCATTCACTCACCAATACACTCATGCACACAGTCAACCGCCCATACAGCTGTTTCCACATGCACTTTTGAAACCATACATCTAGTGAATCAACTGCTCACACATCTATGCACAGGGTCACACACCTCCCAGCTACCCACACACACACTCAGTATCCCATACAAATACTTGGGCAACCAATTAATAACCCATATAGTTACTCATATAGCTACTTATCAACACATGGAACAGTTTACAGAACAACAGACATAATGATGCACAAATTGAGACAGTTTAGTCATTAACCCATGCACTCAGTGAGACACATTTAATCACTCACTCATATAGTCAGTCATGCACCTACTAAATCCTTCATCCAGACACTTATATATCCACTCATTCTTCAATATGTAAGAGATATTTTAACTTTACAGAAACATACAGTCACTGGATGATGTCATTTGAGATGTCATCAGTGATGTCATCAGTGATGTCACTAACCATGTCATGAATGATGTAATATGTGACATCATCAGCAGTGGATTGCGGGTGCGCGATATATAGTTAGCGCTTATAACTATATATGGAATTTCAATGGTTTTATGCGAGTAAAATAAGGTTTTGTAAATGCAAATCCCTAACTATATATGGCCTAAAACCAATGGTTTTTTCATTGAATTTTCAAGGTTTTGTAAATGCAAATTCCTAACTATATATCCACTATAACCTATGGTTTTTTCTGTGAATATATATATATATATATCCAAAGAAAACCTCACTGGTCCAAGAACAGTGAAGAACACAGGCCATCAGAATTTGAAGGTAACAAGTGCTTTATTTGCACATACATCTAAATGGCGGCTCACTTCTCAGTGAAAACGGCTCCATGGGAGCCAAAATGCATCAGAATTGAACATTGAGAAGCGAGCCACCATTTAGATGTATGTCCAAATATAGCAGTTGTTACCTTCAAAGTCTGGTGAACTGGCGTTCTTCATTGTTCTTGGACAAGTGAGGTTTTCTTTGGATATAACTGGAGTCATGCTGGGTGCCTGAATCCGGTAGAAAACATTTTTTTAAACAAAGTGCAGGCTCCTGAGCTTCATTTTCCTTAAGCCCCCTGGTGGCCCAGGTCCCTGAGGCAATCCAAATTTATGTAGTGGGCCCTGTGGAGGCCCCTGAAGCCCCAGGGACTGTCACCAATATGCGGGGGCGCACAGCCCCCTGCAGCCCTGGGGACAGTACCTCCCCAGGGTATTTGTTATTATGCAATGGGGGGCTCATATCCCCCCTAAGTGCTGGGGACCACCACCTCCCCAGGGCTAATATTAAAATTATGTGTCGGGGCTTTAGCCCCCCACACTGCCCGGGGGACCACCTCCTGCCCAGTGCACTAATTATTGAAATGTGGGTGTCTGTCGTGGACCCCTGGCCCCGGGGACCACCACCTCCTCAGGGCTTTTTCATGGAGGAAGGGAGGGAGGCGCGTGGCCCATCTCCAGGAGTCATCCTGGGGACCACCACCCCGCCAGGGATGGATCCAGCAATGTCCCAGGGTGCCTACCCCTGGGACATTGCAGTTTTCAATTCTAGGGCTGGAACACAGATCCTGCCCTGTCATTGCAAACTCTGCTTTGCTTCATGGAAGCCATAGCAGGATACCTGCTCTTGCTCTCATAGTTTGCAGGCTGTTTTCATGTTAGATATGATATACTCTTTAACTTTGAGTTGGAAAAATACAATTTCTACTATTAGGATATATCTGAGATATAAAGGATGAGATATGAATACGTACTTTGTTCTTTTACAGAATAGGGGCAACTGTTCCGCCTTGGGAGAACTTCTACAAAACCAATATTAGGTCCAACAAAGGAAAATACTGTGTTTTTTTCAAAATAAAATGGTATGTGAATTTTAACTAATATAGCTGTACAGACCTCTGCTTTGTGTACTATACTGATTACATATAAGCGCAATTGAGACTGGTAATTACAACCTGGTAAGTATTTTTGTTTCAGATTACATTTTTAATAAGAATATTCCATTCCACCACTGGAGTTTTTCTTTTAGCTATTTGACAAAAAAACAAAGAGGTATGCATGGCCATTTTTAAATATTGCACAATGGTCAATGATAATGCAGAGTTTGTAGAACCAGAATTACACCAATGGACTAACATTATGGGACTGTGTGGAATGGTGTACTACCTAGTCTAAAGCGCTACAGTTAAAATGTGCCTGATCTACTCGGTTTATGTGCACTTGTTGTTATATAAAAGTTGAACTATCACTATTCCAATGGCATATACAAAATGAACAAAACTCTGTGAAACTGATGCTGTTATCTTCTCATCGTGATAATTGTCTTTGCACATTGAATATATACTATTGTATGGATATTATGATTATAGGTCTCCCTGTATGTATTACCGTCAAAACAAATCTATGATAAGCCTGAGTTTCATATATTTATTTGCCAATACGAGAATCCCCTGTATATTTGATACTGTTATTAATGCTTGAATTTGTATATTTCTGAATGTTGTAAAACATTTCCTTCTGTATAAACATTGGATAACAAATAATTTTTATATGCACATTCTTATAGACTTGAAGTAGTCTCGTGGAGAAGAAACCCCCGCTGTGACAGCAATGATAGCTATGATTTTGTACTGTGTTTTTAAAATAATCGAATGTGTGATAATCTATCAAATATCCAATAAAGAAGAAACAAGTATTTTCATAAAAAATGTGAGCTTCTAATATTTTATTTGGGTGATTGTTTTCTCTGATCTTGAATGACTTTAATTTCAGAATCACTAATCTTGCTACACTTTCTATGACTGGTTAATATATGGGTATGTGCTGAGCCTATCTGAATCT
>NW_028246434.1:0-94198 GCF_964263255.1 Lissotriton vulgaris | reverse complement strand
CAGGCTGGAGTTGGAATAGTAAATTATACTATTCCTTAGTCCAGAGTGCCCCCTTCAGCAAGTTGATCTAATGACTTGTGTTGTTAAGGTGTCGCATTCTAACAATGCAGTCGATGTAACAACTGCGTTGTAAAGGAACGCAATGTAATAGCATGCGATGTAACATGCTATATTTGGGTAAAACATACAAAGAGAGTAACTTGAATACCCGGTTGGTTTGCAACAACGTGCGAGACCTGCGCTTCAAGTGGTAAATAACATAACCCAGTACAGAAGGTACTCTTTAACCACCGGATGACCCAAAAATTCAAGATAACAGCTCATACCCAATGGCTAGATTCCTGTATTTGTTATATATATATGCCTGTATTTTTCTATGTGAAACTCTGACAAAGTGTTGTACACATCAGTCCAATAGTACTCCCTGAAAAAATCCTTTTCCTCAATCTGGGTATGAAAACAGCCCAGCAACATTTCAGTTGTCCCCCTTCAGCCTCCTCACATAGGCCAGAGTTCTTTATCTGAGTGGCTAGCAGATCACATTGTCTTGAAAGTCACAAATTCCAAGATTTTATATCATAATGTCATTTGTTTTTCTGTATTCATACCCAACTATACACACCGTTATAAAGATAGTAATAATAATAATAATCTTTATTGCATGATTAATTAAAATCTTTGCAATTCGGCAGTGAAAACAAGAAAAAGCAAAGTGCATGAATAAAAAGAAAAATAAAAACATTTCGAAAAGTTAAAAAGTGAGAGAAAAACCCTGCGGGAAGTACAGTACTATACATTAGGAAAAAAGGACTTTCACGATCGATTGTGACTTTGATTATCAAAGGAAAATAGTCTTGAGAGGAGAAGCCATTCACGGTACGACAAATTTAATTACTAACTGCTGAGTTTAGGGCCGTGTTGACTAATTTCATAAAGCGCACTAGCCTGCATGCTAGTTGGATGTTTTCTCCCTTAAAGCTCATCAACAGAGCTTGTCTACGGGTTCGCACACGTCTCTGATTCCAAGGCTGTGTTAGTAAGCTCTTTCGGATACTATCCAGAGCTTTGCAACTACACAGCAGATGCAAAACGTCGTCCTTAGCATTGTCACAAAGCCTACACTTGGGGTTGCAGTCCAGGCGCTTCCAGGGGGCAAGATGTGGCTGAGATGGTATTACCCCCATCCTCAACCGCAAAAAGTCTTCCTTCGCCTTCCTTGAAAAGCCGGTGCTAAGGTATGGCTGTGGTGAGGCGCTGGTGTAGCCTTGAATCACAAACCACCCATGAGACCTCTTGGTTAGTGCTGTTTTGTCCTCCTCCAAGGAAATTATTTTCACACATTTATTGACCAGACGCTTAAAGCACTTGTCTGTGCAACTCGAGTCCCAAAGATCTCTTAGCGCAAGGGAGTTTATGGCTGCTTGGAGGTAAACCATTGCAGGGGAGTCCTTGTTTGTTTCCAATTCTTTCCAAAGATGGGCATTCAGAGAGTCTGCTTCCGCATTCTTTACTTTGTGCCAGCATTTTGCATATGCACCTTTACGTGCGATTTGCTGCTTTTGTAGGCCAAACTCAAGCCTTAGCTGTGCTGGCGAAGTGTATGGAGGAAGCGCAAATAATATTCGCAATGTTTTACTGACCACGTTGTCTAAGATGGTCTCATCCTTCCCTCTCATACATTCACTGCCATATGTAATTGACGGCAGCAATTTCGCACGAAATATGTCAAGTAAGGGGATTAAATTTGGGCCCGCTATTTTATTTTTGATGTTTTTTAATGTTATGGCCAATGAGATCCCTCTGTTCCTTATTGATGTTAGTTGTTGCTTGAAGGATCCTTTTGAATCAAAATGTATGCCCAGATATTTGTATTCTTGAACTGTTTCCATTTTTTTGTCTTGGAGAGACCATTGGAAAACATGCCTTTTTGATTTTTGATTTAGTACCATCACCTTCGATTTATCATTGTTTACGCTTAACCCATTCTTTTCGGCAAATTTGCTCGTGGTGTTAATAAGGTGTTGCAGGCCGACTGGTGTTTGACTGATTAATAGCAGGTCGTCTGCATATAGTAGGTTGGACAGCGTAAAAACCCCTAACTTTGGGGCATGGTGGTTACAGTTATCCAGATCTTTGGAGAGGTCGGACATAAAAAGGTTGAACAGGGTCGGTGCGAGAACGCACCCCTGTTTCAACCCTTTTGTAGTTGGTATTTTTTTCGACAAACAGTTGCCGGCCCCCAGTTTTACTTGGATCCAGGTATCTGTATGTAGTAACATCAGATGTTTCAGCAACTTGGGGTCAATTCCCCACCGTGAAAGTTTTGCCCACAATTTTCCTCTGTCAACGCTGTCAAATGCAGCGGAAAAATCGATGTAACACACATATAGTTGTTTTTTGTGTTTGATTATAGCATCTGTCATCAGGGAAAGGGCTAAAATGTTTGTCGTGGTCCCCATATTTTTTTGAAAACCGGTTTGATTAATGGGGATTAATTTTTTACGTGATGCCCATGCAGTTAATTCTTCTAAGAGAAGCCCCGAAAAATATTTGGCGTCTATATCTATAAGGGCTATGAGCCTGTAGTTCTTCGCCTCGTTCTTGTTGCCCTTTTTGTAAATTGGGGCAATTATTGAGCCCCTCCAAGAGGATGGGAGTTGTTCGGCCCTCCAGATTTCTACAAAAAGCGGGAGCAATTGGCCGGCCCAATAAGTCGGATCTTGCTTGTAAAGGATGGGTGGGATTCCATTTGGGCCTGGAGCTCCCTCCTTCCGGCCTTTCGCAATTCGGCCCTTCAGCTGGACTGTTGAACCTGGGAAGTCGGACTCCTCAGCTAAGGGTTTTGAAACCGTCTGTATCGCTTGACGAAATTCAGGACTGTGTAGATTTCTACCTGGACCATCATCGTTAAAGTGTCTAAATAGAAAATTTGCCCAGGTGTCCTCAGTAATGTGAGAGTTCACACCGTGAGCATTCAGATTCTCTATTTTATTGATGGTTTTCCAGAATCTTGCACTGTTGTTGTTTTTTGAATCATAGAGCAGTTTCGCCCAAATTTGTTCATTGGACTCCTGCTTGATTCGCCACAGGATTTTGTTCTTTTGGCACTTTAATACTCTCAGTTTGGTAATTAGGTCGTTATCACTTCCGGCTTTCCGCAGGTCGCGCAGTGTTCGATTTATGGCCGTTTTTATTGCCCCTAAATCGAGAGATAAAAGAGTCTGGGGGTGTTTTTTTGAAACGCTGATGGGCCTGACGGATGTTTTTTGGGCTATCTGTACATCAATTTCTTGAGGCAATTTGGACTTGGAATTCGAGAGGGCAAAAGATTTCAAGAAGGACTCCCAGGCAACGATGTTATCAGCATTCTGGTCTGCAGCGCTTTCCCAGCACTTCTTCGCATCTTCCGCTAGTCGCTCCGGGTCATTGATGTTGCACTTGATTCGTTTGCATTTTGTAGTTGTCGATAGCTTAGGGCCATTGGTGGAAAATGTCAAAGCTGTTCCTTGAGCCCATAGTGTCAGTTCTTGCGGGAGATGGTCGCTACAGTCGAATGTGCCAATTCTGAAGGCTTGTACTAATGTGAACATTGAGAAAGATAGAAAGGTGTAGTCGATCGCCGAGCTGGCCACGGTGTTGTGGAAAGTTGCCGCCTGGGGTATGTCCCCCAGGGACCGGCCATTTATCGAAATCAGGCCCAGATTTAATAAATCTTCCATTAACCTTTTTGATAGGTTTGTCGAAGTGCCCCATGGACATGCTTCCAGTGGGGGAATCCCCCTGACAAGCAGGTGATCTTCCATTGGCAGAATCTCGCCAGATGACTTCGAAAGGAACAAGTTGAAGTCTCCTGAGACAATAAGGTTCGAGTTTTCCGCTTCCGTTATTAATTTAGTCAATTCTGTTACTAGGTGTTTAGCCCCGCTTTTTTTGGCTTTTGGGTGCAAATAAGTGTTAACCAGGATTAATTCCTGCCTGATGGTTCCCGATGTTGACATTTCCAGCTGGACTGCGAGGATCCCGTTTGCGATCCCCGAAGTATTTTTGTTAAGGAGTTCTTTTGCGTGATTTATTGTTTGGATCGAGGTGTATATGATTAAGCCGCCTTTCTCGTGACCAAATTTTGAGGTTCTCCTTGCTGGGAGGTAGAATGTTTTATAACCCTGGAGATGGAATGGTTCTGCTAACCAGGTTTCCTGCAACAAAATTAAGTCATATTGCTGAAAATATGATAGTAGGTCTTTGTTAAGAGTCTTTGCTCCTAGTCCATTTATGTTCCAGGAACATAGTTTTAGTGGCGGCCTTATGTTTGGAATGGTGCTGTTTCTTTCATTAAGTTGTCATTGGTCGGGCTGTCTGGTGTTGATTGTTTTTGCAATCCAGTCCCATTCTTGATGTGGGCTCCTGTTTTTTTGCTGGGAGGATGCCCCGGCCTTTCTTTCGGCTGAGCTTCCACGTGCTCCTCTTAGTATAGATATTTTGAAAGTCCCTGGCTGGGGTTTACTCAAGGTCGATATAATCTTTTCTTGGGGGTTACGGAGTAGAGGAACCGGGTAACCGGGTATGAGGTATGTTTTGATTCGAATCCCCCATTCTTTCAGTTGTTTTTCTTCTTTTAAAATTTTCTTCCCCGTTTCTCCTGTATTCCAGGTTGTTTTAGTTATTTCCTGCTCGGATAGGTGTTTCATGGTAATAAATTCAATAGATTCCAAGTTTTTGCTAGTGAGTGCGCTTAAGGATAAGATCGAGTTCAACACTCGAAGGATGTTGCTTCGGTTTAAAATATCATCATGGCCTTTGGATCTATAGTCAGGAATGAAGAGTATTGTTTTATACTCATCATCACTGGTAGCCTCCTGTGGTAGTTCATGTTTTGTTGCCCGTCCCATACTTTGATGTATATCGTAGGCTTGTAAGCCCCGCACTCTCTGGGCTTGTAACCCTTGCTCTCTCTCAGTCAAGGGACACGAGTTGACTATAGGATCACAGAGGTCATGTTCATTGTTCTCCGGTAATGGACCAGATTTAATCTCGGGTACAGTATTTTCAGCTGGACCTGAGACTTGAACTCTCCGGGTCCGAGAATCCATATCAAGCTTTACATTAAGTTCTTTTTTGCTGGCTGTTGAAAAGATACAGGTGGCGGGATTCCAGGGATTAGTGCCTCCAGTCGGTTGGGCGACCAAGTTGTGTACTGTAAGTGGGTCCGCCATCTGGGGTTTTTTTGCACTTTTGTTTGTCGCCACCAGCTCGTCACATTTTAGCCCTTCTTCGTCTGTCCCCTTCGTAGGTTGTTCTTCTGTATGATTGATCTTGGGAAGAGTTGTCTCTAAACCCTTAAGATCGGGAGCAGGGAGGATGTTCTCACCAGACCTGGGGCTTAATTCCTCCTTTGTACTCCCTTGATCCTCCTTTATTTCCGCCAGGGATTTTTTTACTTCTAGGAAATAAGTTTTGATGGAACCTGTCTTGTTTCTCCCTTTTCTCTTCATTTTCCTTCTTTGTTTAGCAGTCAGTTTTCGATTGCCCGGTTGATCCTGGCTTTCGACAATTGTCTTGGCCTGCTGATGTACTTCTGGCCGGTGATCAGATGAGCATCCTGCTTGTTGGAATCTTGGTTCGTTCGAGTCTTTAGGGTGATCAGTTAAGTTATTTTGGTCCGTGGTAGAGTTGGAGATGGTCACAACCTCAGTTATGTCACTTTTTTCCTTTACCGGATTGTTTCTCTCATTACTTGCTGCTACCCGCACCTCTCTTTGCAAGTTGTTTACGGACTTGAGGTCTGTTAAAAGTTCGGTCATTGCGTTTGGTAAGGTGGATAACTTGTCGATGATAGAGTAACATGTACAGCTGGGTGGGCTGATTGTGGTTTGTGATTGAACTCTTTTAATCAGCTCATTCAAATCTAGTAACTTAGTGTCAATGTTAATGACATGAGTGGTTAGTCTAGTTAGCAAGTTTAATTGAATGTCCATTTTGTCCGAATGGTATTCCATTGCCTTTGTCACTAGGGTCATGGTATTTAGAAGTGACGCCCATAGACCACTTTCTTCTATCCTTTGATTCTTTGCTGAGTCGTCAGGTTTGCTTTCTTTGTCTTGAGATAGCGTCACCCCTTTTCCCTGGGAGTATGTGTCCACCATCTTCTCCCATTCTTCAGTTGTCAGGGAGAATGAATTGGTTCCAACTGACCCCAGGGGTCGAGTCTGCTGTTTGATGAAGACATTATTCTGTGGAGTAGCAATTTTGGTTTGTTGCCAGTTTGCGTCCCGCTCAGTTAGAATTGTGCCAGGGAGACTAGGATGAGGTCGAGGTGGAGTTATTTTCTCCAGAGCTAGCTCGAGGGGCTCCGACTTGGGTTTTTTAACTGGTGTAGAGTGGTGCGATTGATTTTGTAATGGGAGTTGTTTTAGATGCTCGTAGAAGGAAGACTCTTTGCCTTGGTCGTCGTGCTCACCTACTTCAAGGCCTCTTTTTGCGCTCACTTCCTTATTGGCTTCTGGTTGTTTGAGTTGCCTTGCTCCATCTTTTTCAGTCTGTTGATGAATGATGGCTGCTGTAATTGAATTGAGCGTAGACATGGACATAGATGAATTGGAGGTAGGGGCCCGGCGGGCCTGTAGAGGACTTTCATTTTCCGGGAGGGTTGCCAATGTCGTTGCCGGTGGAGAGCATCTCCCTGGCCCTATGCCTTCTGATATTATCGCAACGGTTTTCTCCGGAAGCAGAGGGAAGGGAAGGTCCCTCTGCGTGAAATTCATGTAGTTTAGCCCTGCTCCAGCATCTTTTACAAAGGCAAATTTGGAATAGATTTTTGGTTGAGAAAGAGGTCTTTTTAGTTTTTGTTTGATATGGTTTTGTGGGTTAGATTGATCTGAGACTAATCCCTCTAGTTCGGCGTCACTGGCCAAAGTAACTAGGGTATCATCCTCAGGGCCAGATCTCGGTTGGCTTGTTAGTTTTTCATTGTTGTCGGAGGGCACCTTAAGAATCTTGTTTTTTTTCTTCCGGTTGTTCACTAGTGATGAAATGCTCCGTCTTTCTTTGCCCGATCTCATGGTGCCTGCTATTCTGAGAATAGGTTGCGACCCGGAACTCCAACTCCAAGTGCACACTTCTTTCACTTATACGGCCACAATACCCCTCTGCAGAATCCCGCTTCTCCTTTCTCGCTTTCCTGCTTCTCGTGATTCGCTATCGAGTTTTTTATACGGTTCTTAAATGCTCCTTAATGATATTAATGGTGTTGTAGCACCAGAGCACAGATTCTCCGTGGTTACGGAGACTTTTTTAGCATCTTTTCAGCATCTGCATCAAAGCCGCAACAGAACCGATCGCCCACAGTTCTCTTGCAGGGTATATCTTCTTACGGGGATAATCGTGCAAATTGTTGGCTTATTAGCCTGTGCAAATCACATATGTTTGTGTTTAGTTAGTGCTTTACTTTGGCTGTTCTTCGCTAGCAGTTTGTTGTTCAGTTTGTTGTTCAAAAAGAGTTCCAAAGTGCAGCACTGCGAGTCAAAAAGTTCAGGGGGCCTTGCTGCTGGTTTAAACACACTTAAGCACCCTGCACCACCAACTGAGTCTCCAACAGCACCAACTGAGGCTCTCACTGTTCTTATTTCAACCGCTGTTATGTGGGGCACTATTTTCGGCACTTTTGGACTTTGCACTTCTCGTTTGTCTGAGCTGAGCTGAGGTGCGCACTGTGTTCTGGAGTTGCACACCCCCCACCCCCACAAAGCTCAGCTATTTGGGGGGCTGCTAACACCCACTGCAGCCACCGCAGCCGCAGCCTCGGCGCACTCACCGTTATCTTGTGTCCGATTTCCGGTTCGAAGGTCTCTGGCGCCCCCCGCGAGTCCTCACCGCCAATATTTCGCCGCTACTCCCTCTACCGCCAATATTTCCCCAATATTCCTCTGTGTGCAATACTACAGGGCTGCCGCGGCTCCCACTGCTTCTTGACGTATCTCGCTCAAGCCGCTGCCGAGATTTTTGCTTTCCCGCTACCACTGGGGAGAGGCTCTCGCGGTCTCCTACTGCCAGGTGCCTCTTGCTGCCAAAGGGTTTTTCGTGAATTCTATCACCACAGGAGAGGCGCAGGAGAGGCACCACAGTCTCCTAACTCGCCTCGGTACCGCTGCAAGCCATAGGGTTTTCGAGATTTCTTTCCGCCGCTACCGTAGGGATGCTTGCGGTCTCCTGCCACCTCTAACGGCTCCCGGTTCGCGGCACGGCTTGCTTGCTTGCCTGCTGCTTGCTGCTTGCTCACTGTTTACTGCTCGCTGCTGCCCCCTAGCGTCAAGATAGGGAATGCAACTTTGAGTGCTATTCTGCATTTTAAATAGAGAAGTGTACTTAGTGCACTAGCATGCAAGCACCCTTACAAGTATTTACGCGTAGCACAGGGCACAGTAGAGCACACATCCACCCCAGGTGCCCACCCTCACAGAACATTACCTTGACGGAAAACGGTTCTGTAAAAACACCCTGTCCTATTGAGTAATTTAAATTACTTAGTTGCGTTTGCCCCCAGAGGCAGAGGTTTCATATTTAAATAAATATAGTTCTGGATTACATTTAATTGATAGCATAATTTCCAGAATTTAACGCTATGCTTCTTGCGCACAAAACGTTTCATGTGGGTAAAAATCCCAATACGGGAGCATTGGATCACGGCAAAGGAGAGAATGCAAGTAGTTGTTGTTTATGTCATGTGTGATTTTGTGCTTACGTTTCCATTAAAAATATGTGCATACTAGCAAGTAACTAGTCAAATGATGTTTTACTCATTGTCATGATGGATATACAGCGTAACACATCATAATTGCTTAATTAGCAAAATTGTTAGGGTTTTAACTAACTGAAACAGACTTAAACTTGGATTTTGTACTTTAGAGCAGTGCTTCCAGAACTTGTAAAAACTACAAACCACTTTTTAGAATGATAATCTTTTGTAACCCACCTCTCTGTAATGTACATGAGGCTGCATGATTTTTTAATGTGCCTAAGCATCATGTGGTAGCGCATTCTCATTCATAGACAGCCACTGAAATGTCCGCTAACTTTGCAAAGACATGCATCGCAGTCTTACGACCTAGCACCAAAATGTAAATGTGTGGAAAACGGGTTCTTTTCATTTCTGTT
This sequence comes from Lissotriton vulgaris, assembly GCF_964263255.1. Taxonomy (NCBI): domain Eukaryota; kingdom Metazoa; phylum Chordata; class Amphibia; order Caudata; family Salamandridae; genus Lissotriton; species Lissotriton vulgaris. The sequence goes on along the minus strand of NW_028246434.1, from coordinate 85,048 downwards.
TCTGGCACACTTCCGAATTACAAAAAAAACCGGCTTCTATTTTGCTTTCCTAACCGCTAAATGTATACAGTTCATTTACAGGTATTTGCATTTTGTTGTATGTTGCAAACAAAACAACATCCTTTAGCCTTTTCTTTTACACTCCCTGCATTCCAGCAAGATTGTCATAATTCACTTTAAAAACTCATCTAACTTTGTAGTCAGAGAAAGAAAAGTAAACACAAATAACCATGTTTAAAGAATAAGCAAAGCATTTTCAGAAGAGAAAGCCTGCCTGACATTTGACCTCAGGCTTTTGAAGCACTGGGTCGTGACCCACTCTAGGAAACACTGCTTTAGACAACAAGCATTGGCAAAGTCAAAAGATTTGTCTATGCTAAACATGGCTTTGGCAATGTCTTCTAGCCATGTTGTACAGCAGCATGGAGTAGAATGGTGTGGCATGGAGTTGAGTGGGGTTGACTAGGGTGGCATTGTGTGTAGTAGGTAGAGGGGCACTGTGTGGATTGGCAGAGTTGAGTGGACTGAAGTAGAATGCAGAGGCATAGAGTGCAGCGGCATGAAGTTGAGTGTAGCAGCGTAGAGTGCAGAGGCATAGAGTAGAGTGGTGTACAGTGCAGCGGAGTAGAGTGCAGGGTCAGTATGGTGCAAAGTAAACTGACGTAAAGTGCACTGACTTACAGTGGAGCAGAGAAGCATAGAGTGCAGTAGAGTAGAGTGACATAGAGTGCAGCAGCGTAGAGCAGAGTGGTGAGGAGTGCAGTGGCATAAATTGCAGTGCGTAGCATTGTGCAGAGTAGAATGGCATAGATTGGGGCAGAGAAGAGCATAATGGCATAGAGTGCAGAGGTGTAGAGAGCAGTGGTGCAGAGCAGAGTGCAGAGGCATAGAGAACAGTGCAAAGGGAAAGTTCACTAGATAAAAAAATTAGGTAATGTTATGAAAAGGACAGCTAAATATTTTCACATCCAGTATTTTAGGGGGGCAGGCGTGCATGAGTTATTCACTACAAAGACCAGCAACAGCAAACAAGAGAAGCAAAATCAAACTATTCAGAAACAACATTCCCTGTTAAAACAAGAGGGGGTCATTTAATGCATGCAAAGCCTGCCTCCCCCCTAACACATCAATTTGTTAAATTTTGGGTTTCTCTTCTCCGCAAATTTTATTTATGCAAAACAGCCACACCCAAAATCTTTTCCTCCCTAAAAATTCCTATGGCTGGTACTTATTCTGTGAAAGGCATTTGAAACCCCGACTAAAAAACCATTAAAGAGCTTGGTGAGCAAAAAATATATATATTATCGTGTGTGTACTCTGCATTTACAGCATAAAATGTAAGTACTCCATATGGGGTGGAATGGAACACCAGGTAACTAGCATGAAATGAGGGAATCTCTGGCTGGAGTCAAAGCAGTAACTATGTAAATACATTAATGTACTATCAAGCCAAACATAAAAAATAATAATAGTAGTTAGGAATTTCACAGACGTTTTATATAAGTTAAAAAAAATTACAAAATGTCTGTAACAAAAACTCAGCATTAGAGCTAACGTGCTTATCGTCACCTGAGAGACCTCTTCGGTAATCCCTAAATTAAGAACAAGTCGATAAACGTTATATATTAACAAGAGCATGAGCACAGACCGCGCAGCTCTAAACTAATCAAAACTGGATGTGGTACAGAGGCATCTGTTGCTGAAGCGGATTGTCAAAGACGAGGTTCCAAAGTGCAGGCCATGAAAGGCTAGAGAAAGATGTTCCTATAGGGGCATATTATCAAGGGGGTTTATCTCCGCTTTTTTGGCTTTAAAAGCCAAGAAAGCGGAGATAAAATGATCTCCCTATTGCCTAGCTGTCGCTAACACCAGTTAGCGACAGCTAGTAGGAGATAGCGACCATCTTGGGCCCCACTTTGCATGTCAGTGATATTTATCACTAATGACATGCAAAGTGGGCGTGCCAAGATGTTAGCGAGTGGAAACAGTCGCTAACATCGCTAACTCCAAAAGCTAACACCTGCCCTGAGCAGTTCTTAGCCATGTTATCCAATGGGAGGTGGATAACATGGCTAAGAGCATTAGCTCGGTAATGCATGAATATCGCTGACTTTTCAGCGATATTCATGCATTGCGGCCGATTTTTATCGCATTTGCGATAAACCTTGGTAATACCAAGGTTTATTTGCGATAAAAATCGCCGCAGCTTAGCGGTAAATTTTTGTCTCTAACCAAGCAATAGCGATAATTATCGCTATTGCTTGGTAATATGCCCCATAGTTTTTTGCACAAAATGCAAGTCGCAAAATTAACATTCGAAAAGAACAAATAAAAAATATTTAACGATAAGCTTGGGGATAGCACTCTGAAAATAACTGCACATTTTCGGGGTCAAAACCACACTCTTGACCGAAGTCCCCATAGCCCAATGCTGCCTAAAATGCGGTCCTTTCTCTCCACATATTTTGTTCTGTACAGCATTTCAACAAAGGGTTGGTGCCACATTCAGTTTGTTTTTCTTTCCCACCAAAACGCCATTCCCAACCAGCATGAAGCAACCTTTAAGTGCCGAGTGCTGTCCCAGTACTAACACTCCGTACTGTGTACGGTGCAAATACAAAGTGCAAAAGAAATGTCCACCACATCTGCTGGCAGCTGAACTTATCTAAACAAGTATTTGCAATGCAATAAGACTCTCATTTACCCGAGACCTATTGTATTGCAAACGGGTGTGCGAGCAGGCGGGGGCATGGGATGGAGAAGGCACAGACAGCAGGAGTGCGGGTGGGGGTGCAGGGGTGCGAAAAGGCACAGACAATGGGAGAGTGGGGGAGGTGGAAGAGGGCACGGGCAATGGGAGTGAGGGTGAGAGGGGGTCAAGAAGGCACAGACAACGAGAGTGCAGGCGATGGGAGAAGGGATAAGGCAAGGACAATGGGACGGGGGTGGGGAGGAGCTGAGAAGGCACAGAAAAAATAGTGCTCTAAATAACACGTACCGTACAGTGTAAAGGGGCCATTAGCCATGGGAGGGTAAAAATGACGACATGGCCATGAAAATGCAGGATTTACAAGCCTCATAATCAATCAGAAGACAGAATTTATGAAATACAAATACAGAAGCCAATGAAAAATATGGGTAGGGAGTGAGGGCAGCTTGTTTCCCATACTCTACCACTACATGCTTTGCAGAGCGAGCAACGCATGCGCGCTGCCACTAAATATCGAAGTAAAAATAATGCAGTAGGGAAAGTAAAAAAGCTATGTGTTACAAGTAATGTAGACCCCCAAATCATGTATTAAAAGCATTTTGAAAGTCATGTTTGAAGTCTGTGACTTTAAGAAAGGCACTCTGCATACAACCTTGTGCCTCTACTTGGGTGCAGAACTTATCAATAATGTGCATTACCCAGTGGTGTAGTAAGACCTTTTGCCACCTGTGGCACGCCCTGAGTCTGCAGCCCATGACTGCATGTAAGAGTGGGAGGTTTGCTAGTGATTTATGTCCTTGCTGCCCCACGACGGCCGCAAGTAAGAGTGGGGAGGGAGGCTGCCACCCCTAAAACTCATTCCGTCTGGTGCAGCCCACTATCCTCCACCACCTTTTTGCTACACCACTGACTTTACCCCAATAATATGTGATTGGGAATACTTTATTCATTGTGCTATTATTAGATTTAAAAGTTGTTATGACGGTGTGGACATTTTATGAGGTGCAGACATATGTGTGCACACATGCGCACACACACACAGACACACACACACACACACTCACACGCCTCCAAATACGCAAACAAATATTATGTGCAACACTAAAATATGATAGATGGAATGTTTAACATTTTCAAACATTCACCCCCAGTCACAGATCTGGGTTTAATCTATTGTTATTTGCTCTCAATGTCATTCCTGTTTGGACCCATCCATAGGCAAATCAGCCTTGACCCTGTTCCTCATGGGAACATTTTAGCCCAAACTGCCTTTCCATGTCCCCCATGGACCGGAAAATAAGCATCCTTTTGCCGGTTTCAAAGCATCACCCCATATCAGCCGGGCTAGCTTGAAACTGGTGGTGTAGCAAGCACAGGTCTCACGTATGGGCATACTTTTCCCGCTTAGGGTAAAAATGCAATACAAAAAGATGGACGGCATCTTGAACATTTTCCAACATTCACCCCTGGTCACAGATCTGGGGTTAATCCATTGTTATTTTGCTTGCCACACCATTCCAGTTTGGACCCAGCCATATTCAAATCAGCCTTCACCCTGTTCCCCATGGGAACATTTCAGCCTGAACAGCCAAGCCTGTTCCTCCCTGGACTGGAAAACAAGCATTCTGGTATCGGTTTCAGGGCATCACTCCTCATCAGCTTGAAATCGGTGACGTAGCGAACATGTGACCTCTGTCTGAGCATACATTTCCCACTTAGGCTTGCTGTGCCACTGGACTCAAGATAGCGCCACACACGGGGATGCAGGGCAACGCAAAACCTAGAATGAAATTTACCAAGCATCACAAGGCCACCTTATGTATCCCTGTGTGGCTTGGTAAATCTGGAGTAATGCAAGGTAGCGCAAGTCAATGCATTACGTTACTCTGCATGATGGGGGTGTCACATGGGCAGAGTGTGAGTGTTCGTACACATTCACCCATGTATTCCTAAGCATTCCCAGGTTTACCAACACTGTTAGACCTGGGAATGTGTCAGAATTGAACGCCTGCGGACTACAGACGTATCAAAGAGAAATAACACTATTTTTCCATTTTTCCCCACTTAGAAAGAGGAATATGCCTCTGGGGAGTATTTTTGGGAAGGAAAGTGCCCCTTTCTGCACAAAGCAATCCTGCCTGTAAGGCAGGCAACCTTGCTACATGGCACAATGGTGCCTGCATTCGCTCCTGGCTGCAGATTGTGTACCAGCGCTGGCGGAGTACAGGAATGTGCCATATCTTGATAGGTATAGTGCATTCCTGCCCTCTCCATTTCACACAGCACAGCAAGGTGTCTTGCTGTGCCTCATTGCATAAAAATGTGACCCTTAGTTACTGTCCTCTCTTTAAAAAGGATTGTCCTAGGTGGTTATTGAGACTGACAGTAATGCTCAATCAGTGTGGATCACTTTACTGGAAAGGTTTTTTTTTGCATTGTGTAGATACATTTATTTTGGTGCTGAACAGATCAAAAACGCCTATGACCTCCCAACTTCTGTGAGAAATATCCCAGCGTGTGAGGGTTACTAGTATTTTGTTTTTCAAAGACAAACTCCCTCTTCATGAGTTTGTTGTTGAAAAACAAAAACAGTTAATGCTGAAAGTGATGAGCAGCCATCTGAAACATGGCACCCATTCTCTAAACTATCTGTTGCAGCAGATTCTGGGAAGACACGGCAGGGTTGTCTCATAATATTGTAGGGGGCAGAGTGGCAGAAGTAATGGCCTTTGTCATCCTGAAGAATGACAGTCCACCAGCCAAGCTAGAAATCAGGCACTAGGAAATCATACAAATAAAATAATATTCTTAAAACAATAATAATATTACCTACAACATAACAAGTATTTAAAATATTACCACTAGTCTCTGTAGTAAGAATGTGGTAAGCAGAGGTGCACATTGATATACATTACCTCACAGAACAATTGCTGACAGCAAGTTTATCATTAAAAGTTGGCACTTTGTAAAACCCTTACTACACCATGACATGTTCCCTTTCTACAAATACCAAATATCATTTTACAAAAGGGTGCTTGACACACACAACCCTCAATGACATGCCTCCACTGCAATCAGCAATAACATTGTCCAAACCAATAAAGGTCAAGGTTTTACGTGTAATGGTGCTATGCCGTTTCACAGTGACCTTTGTACAAACAATGCAAGCACCAAGATTCAAGTAAAACATTAACATTCTGTTTCAGTCAGTCCGTGCAAATGGTGAATTGATGACTGGAGCAAAATTCTTAAACTACACACTTCCTATAAAGTCTCACCCTCTTGGGATTAATAACCTCCACTCCCTTCTAGCCTACCTGTCATTTTAAAAATTACTCTAGGAAATCAACCTTTTCTGCATGGCCATCCTCGATTCTTCACCTTTTTCTGGATGTTAGTTTTGGTATTTTTTTTTTAACTCTGTGCACTTTAGTCTTGCTAAGCAGGAGTAAAATACCCGAGCTTCTTCTTTAACCACTGCTAAATTGGCTTACTCCTTTTTGACACATTTATCTAGGATATAAGCCCCTAGTATATGGCATAGATCATACACACAAGGCCTGAAAATTGCATTCCACCTGTGTACTGCAGAACCTATTGTTCCATCCACAGAGTGGGTCTACAAGGTATGGTCGTAGGTCTACCATTGTAGCATGGTCACTGCAGTGTAAAACCTGCAGTGCAACCCATCAAAATAGCCCTTTTAAATACTAATAAGTCACCCCTATGAGGCCCTGCTACCCACAAGTTAGGTTGCATGATATTTAAAAGTGGGACATGCACAAAATAAAAGTTAGCATATGCCTACATTGGCAGGGGCCCCAAAGCTATTTTTACAGTGGCAGGCCTGGCTGTCCCATACAGAAAGCCAAAGTACAGAATAAAATATTATTATTGCTATCTTGTGTTTGGGACAAACTAGAAAAATAAGGAAAGCACTACTTTTAATATTTATAAAAAAATCCAATTCAAAGCCCAATTGGAGGCCCTGCGCAGGAAGGGCACCACGAGCTACCTAACAATGAAGCATCTGAGAAATAACCCTTGACCCCTACTACAAGTGATTCAAGCAAAATGACAACCAATGCTAACATACGGAAGTGAATGAATGCAAGGAAGAGATGCAATGGTCCTGGATAAAACAATCACCAGCACCTATAGAGCAATCTTTCATCTACCAAACTATGTGTCAGTCACCCAAATACTCTTAGAATTTGGGCTACAGAAACAATCAGTGGAAAGGAGAGGTGCATACATAAACGGTTGCCGTAAGATCAGAGGTGCTAAAGTAGGATCCCAAAACTCGCACCTCTGGAATGAGTTGTCATGCCGCGTAAAGTCGCCCACCAGAGAGTACTTGCTTGATTCTCTAAAAAATTGGGGCTGACCAACCTTTGGGTAACCTTTACCGATCACTAGAGTTTTGAAAAGACTGTAACAAAAGTAATAAGAATGGTATCCATTACAGAAGATAAGGAAACATTGGCTAAAAGGGCGCACAGCTGAATAGTGCTTAATGACTACAAAGTTTTAAACCTCGAATATATTTAAACACAGGAGTTATAATGTGGATGAAAGAAAAATTCCTGAATCTACATTTTGGCATTTCACAAAACCTCCTGACCCTGCCGCCTTGGAAAAGTAGACCAGAAGAGCAGACCTGCCTCCTTTGTTTGAAAGAAAAAGAGGACCTTGTGCATGTCATCTGCATCTGCCCTACTCCAAAGGACATAAGAAGCACCTCACTCAGTCCAATATTCAAACAGAGTGGCATTAGAACCTGCAGGCAGGCAGTAAAGCTGTGCTTTATTTCGGTAGAAACACAGCTAAAATGCCAACTTACAAAATTCTTTGACACTGTGGAAAAGAGGCTTAAATGCAAATCACAGGTGAACAGTGAACAACAAATCAGTCGGGATGTTTTTAATTGATACTATAGCTCGCCCATGCTGCTAGTTGGCCGTATAGCGGAGTCAATGTTTACATCCTGAAGTATAGCCAGTTTAAATCTGAAAGAGTCTTTTAAAAGCCCCAAATTGACACCGGAATTGAGACTGGAAGCAACTCCCACTTGTACTATATTACCAGCAAGCTCAATATAAAAGACTTTACATTTTGATATTAATTAGTTGCTGTATAAATTGAAGGAAGGATCGTTTTTATGTGGATTTTAACATGTTGTCACATTTTTTTCATATTGTGAGTTTTAATTAACTGAACAATAAAAAAATAATTCAAGGGTTAAGTCAGATTTGTATTAAATATTTAGAAAAAGTAACTTTTAGAACGTTATTGTTACTCTGATATAAGCTGGTGTGGCAACACATTTGCATTAGCTCTCCAGAGGCTGCCCATTGTCTAAATAGCTGTTAAAGAGCTGCGAAATGTCTTTCAACAACCACACAATTAACCACTTTGATTGACAGGTTGACCTAAAAGGGCTGGGGTGATTCTTGTGTGCTCACCTGAGCATTTAGGATGGGGGGCTCAAATCCTTCCTTAAAAGCATGTATGAGGCACTTGGAATTTTTGTGCCATTGAAGGGGATCGAACAGGGCCAGATCACAATCTTATGTATCCTCTCTGGTTGCGGTATGGCCCTGCTTTGTATTATCAGACTTCGGCCTCATGTCCTCATGTTTTTTGTGGGACCAGGGCCTGATTCAAACTGAGTATTAGTGTTAGATGTGGAAGGACACTAGTAATTTCTCATGTGCATTCCCCTACACACACCTAACTCTTAGAGCCCAAGTTTGGTGTTGCTAAAGACCTTGGTCATCTTGGAATTGCCCTGACAAATTATGGTTTGAGCTTGTTTGCAATAAGGCAAATAAGATATACTGAAAAAGGTAGGTAGGTCAGAGCCTGGGAACCTTAAGTCTATTGGTTGTGGGGTGTCCAGGAGTCACCCACATCCACTAGCTATTGCCTATCATAAACGTGGTACCTCAAGGCACTTTCCCCAGAACACTTTTGGTACCTGCAGAAGATTAGAAGAGAACTGGACTTGCTGGCTGTAATCTGAGAGAAATCCCAAAGGACTTGGCATTCTCCACCTTGTACCCAGGACAAAGAAGCGAACTCAAAGGTTCATTTAGCTGACCTGTGTGACTACAGGGGCACAATGACCTGCAAGATACCTTTTGCCTGAAGTGCCCATATGACTAGTGGAAACTGAACCTGGACTGTACTTTGCTGTTGGCTCCTGCCAGACACCTTGAGAGTCTCTAAGTGCCTTCTCTTGAAGTCCTGGCAGCCTTAGAAGTGTACTCCTGTGGTTGTTTGGGCACCCAAAGAAAGTTTGGAAACTTTTGAAACTTTTCCTTCAGAGCTCCAAAGTTTTAGTGGGATCTGCTGGGAAGATTAGTTTATCTGCATTCCCACAGCATCGGACTAAAATGTATCTATGTTCCACATGTAGATTTCTGCATTTCTGAAAAAAATACAAGAGTCTCATTCTGAGTGGAAGGCTTAGCGAATTCTCTGCAAGACATATCAAAAGCTTCAGTGCCTCAGCAGGAGCAACCTGCTTCTAGTTCCCGGCTTTCAATTCTAAAGCAGTGACTGCAGTTTTAGTGACATCCCGCACATTGAGGATTTTTCTTCCAAAAAAGGGCCAAAATTGCTTTTTGAAGTGGGACTTAGAAAATTGTTGAACTTTTCCACTTTCAGACTTTCACCAGGATCAATCCATTTGGAGTACCTAACCAATGATCCATCATAGTTGGCCTAAAATTGCACCCATGTTCTGGTCTACAGCAAGCATTGACTACCACTGATGAGTTGCGTGTTTTGCCACTTTTTACATAAAAACTTTAACATTCATATCTCTGGTTCCTCTTATTGGAAATTTGTCATTATTGTGTAATTCTGTTTATTAAATGTTAAGTTTTGTTGTAATTTGGTTAGAGATTTGTATTACTCAATGTTTTGACTTTGTTTCTGATTTGGTATTACATAAATACTTTATGCATTGCCCTAAATTAAGTCTGTCTCCTTTGTGACAAAGCTAACAGGAGTTGAGCCCAAATTAATTTAATGACTTTGAGGGTTCTTCCTGACAAGAAGTATTATTACTCCTTGAGGTAGGCTGCCACCCCCCACAATTAATAATCCAGTTTCTTACAATGACGTATCAGCCATTGACCAGCCCAACCACTCTTTTGACCAGTGGTCTTAATTTCCTGTTCTAGAAGAACCTGTTTTTCTCTTCCTATTCTAATGACCCTATTGATGATACTTCATCATTCTGAACTTTATCTCTTTTTTTTGTCTCTCAAAACTCTTACATTTTTCAGGCCTCCAGGGACGTGGGTGTTTTTTGGACTGAATATCGTATCGGTACCTTCATTGAGTGCAGTGACCCCTTCAATGAATACCATAACGAAACCTGCCACCTTAAACCCGTAATCTCCTAAATATTTGGGTCCATTATATATGCCCCTCTGAATCTTGCAAGGAAAATATTATTATCTTTGTTGTTACTAACTGGGATACATTTCTCAGTCTAGTGAGCCTTCACCCCACTATAGTGCTAAATGGGTAAGCATCGAAATATAATACAATACCTTCTGAACTGGGGTGGGTGAAGTTCCAAAACAATTTGTAATATTAAACATACACCAAATTCCGTTTAATTAAACATGAAAATTCATGTGAGCATTGAGCTATATGTACCAGAACTGCCCCAAATGTATGCACATATATATATTCAAGCTTCAGGGAACCTGGAATAAGTATAGGCACACAATCCACGGTGCTTTAGATCTCTGACCATAAAGCAAACATGACAGATAATTATTTTCAGGTAACTATACATTTTGATTTTCAGCTACACCAAACACACCCTGGGAATATATTTGTATAGTGTTCTCTCAAGTAAATACAGAATGCTGGGTGCCCTTGGTGCTCACTCTGGCAGTATCCCTGAGTTTCTCAATTTCTAACACTGGCGTCCCTCTGTGCGCAGAGAGCAGTAGATGGATTTAGAAACTGTCTATACTGTCTGTGCTCACCTAGGTCATCTCTCAAAATCCACCCAACCCTGACACAGCTTTTGCAGTACGCGTATCCACTTTTCAAGTTTGTCAGGCTACATTTTCATGACAATTGAATTTCTTTTATGTATCAGCATCCTTAGTTTTGTGCCATGTGTAAGCCTCTGGGTTCTAGAAGCTTTGCTAGTTGCTGAGGTTTGTGATTAACCAGACTGTACCTGCAAATCAGTAAACATATCGGGCAATAGCTTCCTGCACAGGCTGTTGGCATTGTTCCCAGGAACCCCAATGTTCAAGTTTAACGTGGAATTTAGAATGGTTGCTGTTTGCAGAATTGATATTCCTAACTACTTATTTTACCGATAGCACTATCGACCAGCATTCAATCAATCAATCAAAGCATTTGTATAGTGCACTACTCACCCGGAGGGTCTCAAGGCGCTTAGGGGAGGGGGGGTCCGCTACTGCTCGAACAGCCAGGTCTTGAGCTGCTTCCTGAAGGCGAGGTGGTCCTGGGTCAGATGGAGGTGGGTCGGGAGGGAGTTCCAAGTCTTGGCGGCGAGATAGGAGAAGGACCTTCCCCCTGTGGTGGCTCTTCGGATGCGGGGGACGGCGGCGAGGGCGTGGCCGGTCGATCGAAGCTGGCGTTTGGGAGCGTAGAAGTTGAGGCGGCTGTTGAGGTATCCTGGGCCTTGGTTGTGCAGGGCTTTGTGTGCGTGGGTGAGGAGACGGAAGGTGATTCTCTTGTTGACCGGGAGCCAGTGCAGGCCTCTCAGGTGTCCGGAGATGTGGTTGCGACGGGGGATGTCCAGGATGAGTCGTGCTGAGGCGTTCTGGATCCGCTGGAGTCTCTTCTGGAGTTTGGCGGTGGTTCCGGCGTAGAGGGAGTTGCCGTAGTCCAGTCCGCTGGTGACGAGGGCCTGGGTGACCGTCTTCCTGGTCTTGGTGGGGATCCACCGGAAGATCTTGCGTAGCATGCGTAGGATGTTGAAGTATGACGAGGAGACGGCGTTGACTTGTCTGGTCATGGAGAGGGAGGAGTCCAGGATGAAGCCCAGGTTGCGTGCGTGGTCTGTTGGTTTGGGTGCGATGCCTAGGGCGGGGGGCCACCAGGAGTCGTCCCAGGCGGCGGGTGAGGATCCCAGGATGAGGACTTCCGTCTTGTCCGAGTTCAGTTTCAGGCGGCTGTTCTTCATCCTTTTGGCTACCTCTTTTATCCCTTCGTGTAGGTTGGCTCTGGCGGTGACGGGGTCGTTGGTGAGGGAGAGGATCAGCTGGGTGTCGTCGGCGTAGGAGATAATGTTGAGGTTGTGTTGGCATGCGATGGCTGCGAGGGGACTCATGTAAACGTTGAAGAGGGTTGGGCTGGGCTAAGAACCTTGAGGAACGCCGGAGATGACTTCGGTGGCTTCTGATCTGAACGGGGGGAGGCGGACTCTCTGTGTCCTTCCGTCGAGGAAGGAGGTGATCACTCCAGTGCCTTCTCCTGGATTCCGGCGTTGCTGAGGCGCTGTACTAGGGTACGGTGGCAGACAGTGTCGAAGGCCGGGGAGAGGTCTAGGAGGATGAGGGCCGCTGTTTCTCCGTTGTCGAGCAGGGCTCAGATGTCATCGGTTGCTGCGATCAGGGCGGTCTTGGTGCTATGGTTGACCCGGAAGCCAGATTGCGAGAGGTCAAGGGATCCGTTCTTCTCGAGGAAGGCGGCCAGCTGCTTGTTGACAGTCTTCTCAATGACTTTTGCGGGGAACTGGAGCAGCGAGATGGGTCGGTAGTTCTTGAGGTCGGTGGGGTCGGCTGATGGCTTCTTTAGTAGGGCGCTGAGTTCGACGTGCTTCCAGCTCTCCGGGAAGGTAGCGGTGTTGACGGAGGTGTTGATGATGTCCCGCAGGTGGGGTGCGATGACAGCGTCTGCCTTGTTGAAGATGTGGTGAGGGAAAGGGTCGGTCGGGGATCCAGAGTGGATGGAGTTCATCGTCCGAATGGTGTCTTCGGTGCTGATCGGGGTCCAGGCGCGGAGGGTGGTGGTGGGGGGCAGTGGTTCCGTCGTGGCGTGCGTCGGTTGAGTGCTGAAGCTGTTGTGTATGTCCGTGATCTTGTTGTGGAAGTAGGAGGCGAGGGAGTTGCAGAGGTCTTGCGAAGGGGTGATGTCGTTGTTTCCGGCGTTGGGGTTGGAGAGCTCTTTAACGATGTTGAAGAGTTCCTTGCTGTTGTGTGCGTTGTTGTCCAGTCATTCCTTAAATGCAGTTTTCTTGGTGGTGCGGATCGGTTGATGGTGTTTTCGGGTGACGATCTTGAGGGCAGTCATGTTGTCCGGTGTTGGGTCTCTGCGCCAGGCTTTCTCCAGGGCTCTGCAGTCCTTCTTGGAGCTCTTGAGTTCTTCGGTGAACCATGGGGCTTTCTTGCTGCCGGGTCTGCTAGGTGGGGTCCGCAGAGGGGCGAGGTCATCGCTGATCCACTTGGTGAGGTTGGTGACCAATTGGCTGGGGTTCATTGCGCTGGTGGGTGGGTTCTTGCTCAGGGAAGTTGCGAGCTGGTCGGCTGTGATCTTGTTCCAGCTCCTGCGTGGAACCTGTTGCTGTTGGTGGTGGATCGTGGTCCTTTTGAAGCTGAAGTGGACGCAGCTGTGGTCCGTCCAGTGGAGTCCGGTGGCATGGCTGAAGGCGATGTCCTTGCTGGATGAGAAGACGGGGTCGAGTATGTGTCCGGCGTAGTGGGTGGGGGTGGTCACCAGTTGCTTGAGTCCGAGGTTAGCGAGGTTGTCCAGCAGGGTGGTGGTGTTGCTGTTGTTGTTGTTTTCCAGGTGGAAATTGAGGTCCCTGAGAAGGATGTAGTCAGCGGAGGTAAGGGCATGGGAGCTGACGAAGTCGGTGATGTCCTCGCTGAATTGTGTGCGTGGTCCCGGGGGTCTGTAGATGAGGGTGCCTCTGAGGGTGGTCTTGGGGTTGATGTGGATCTGGAAGTGCAGGTGCTCGGCGGGTGCGAGGGTGTCGTCGGTGTTGGTCGTGATGCGGATGGAGTTCCTATGGATGATGGCGATACCTCCTCCTGTCTGGTTGATGCGGTCCCTTCGGATGATCTTGTAGCTGTCCGGGATGGCGATGGCGATGTTGGGCGCTGAGGAGGCGTTCATCCAGGTTTCTGTGATGAAGGCGACGTCTGGGGCTGTGTTTTAGAGCAGGTTCCAAAGCTCGACGACGTGTCTGTGGACGGAGCGGGTGTTGAGTAGGAGGCACTTCAGGTAGCTGCTGCTGTTGCTCGTTGAGGTCTTGGGCACTGCTGGAGTGGTGCAGGATCGGATGCAGGTGAACTTGCAGGAGTTGCAGCAGAAGGGTCCGTGGGTGTGTCTCGGGGTGGCTCGGTAGCAACCCGGGAATCGGCCGGCGTTGAGTGCGTTGAGTTCGGTAGAGCTGTAGGTCCGGCGGGTGGGCTGGCGGCTGCGGGGGCCAGGGGTCCTGGCACTGGGCGCGGTCCAGGTGCAGACGGGCGCAGACGGGCTTGCCTTTGGCGCTCCTTTGGCGCACAATCGGCGCGCCCGCTGTGAGTGACCGCTGCGCGTTCGCACGGTCGCCATTTATGGCGAAGTGCAGGGAGGGCGGAGTAGCTGGGAGGCGGGAGTGGGAAGGAAGGGGACGTGTCAACACTTCCGGCGGCGGGAAGCGGGAGGCGGGGAGCGGGCACGCAGGGGACAGCAGCAGAGGGGGGGGACAGAGAAGCAAACACAGGTAGACAAGAAATGAAAATACAAAGCAAATTAAATGCAAAATACAAAGTACAACACAATCTAACCGAAGGAGCGCAATTCAGAGATGCAGGGACGATGATCGGCGGTGGGGGGCGTGGCCCGAAGGCGGGAGGATCACCGAGGCTGAGAGAAGCGGCAGGCGGGGGCACACGCGACAGCTGGTGGCCGTGCGGCGCGGGGGTGTCCTATGAATAGCATTGATGTGAGAACATTCTTGTGACACATTCAACAGTTTATAAGAATGGTTAATGCTCAAGGTCGGACAGGCCTGCATGAAAATCAGGCAGTGCCCTAGTGGCTGGTCTGACAAATCTGTGTGTAGGCAGTGTTTCTAGGAGTTTGTGGGCTGGTTTTATGGCCATGTAGGATTGTTTTTATTGTTGAATTCACCTGTATTACAACAAGCATTGCCTGCTTCCGGGTTGTATACCAACCTCGGAAATGCATCAGCCAGCGTACTCGCTGCCATCAACTCTTTTACATTTTCTTTCCAGAAACCCATACTCCGGTTTTTGATGACCTTTTCCATGTCCATTTAGCATCACAGAAAGGAATACTTACCCTTACAGGACTTCCTCCATCAGTAGGACAATGCTTAAGATGGTTTTAATTCACCTACCAGCCCGGATGGAAGTCCAACCAGCAGATAGTTTTTCGGTTAGGCGAGAGTGCCAGAAGCCCTGAAGAAGTCGTGGGGTACATCTTCTGATGAAACACATGATAACTGGGCCACTTTAGAATTGAAGAACAAAAACACCATCACAACTCATTAGAATCTCTTCACATGATACAAAATACTCTTGTCACAATAAGGATTGGAACATAAGCGTGTGCACAGGCCTGCAACAATCCTTTTATATAACAATGGATCCTGCCCAAGTTCGGACGGGACTGCAGGGAAATCAGGCAGTGCCCTATTGGCTGGTCTGACAGATCAGTGTGTAGCTGTGTTTCTAGGAGTTTGTGGGCTAGTTTTATAGCCAGGTGGGATGGTTTTTATTGTTGATTTCCCTTATATTACAGCAAGCCTTGCCTGCAGCAAACACAAATGTATGGGTCTCCCATACTTGCAAAACACCTATACAGCCTTGTGTCTTTACAGTTACAAAATGGCCTGATTTGCAAATGAGGCCCAATATCTTATCTACCTGGTTTGATTATGGAGGCTACTTTTATGTTGGCACCCAGGTATATGTTTGTCCCAGTCCGACCATGTTCTTACCAGCAGTCTTCCTGGGTTGGCACTTGTTAAGCCTTAGGAATTTAGGGTTAGTTGGAGTTCAGATTTTGAGAGTAAGTGAAATGCAAGCAATGCCTTCAGGGAGAGGCCACCCCATTGGGAAGCTATTTTGTACCTGTGAAGTTTCAGTGGTCTTTGAAAAATAGGGCTCTATTACAATGATGGTGGGACCACCACCGACAGCCCGTTGGTGGCAGTCCCACCACTATCGCAAAATATTATTTTCTGCCCGCCACATTTGGATGGTTGGAGGATGTGTGGCAGTCAAAAAGACCAACCATCACAAATCCGATGGGCTCAAGGAGCCAATTAGTCTGTGGAGGTGGAGTAATGCCTACTATTGTGGCGGTGCCTGCCAGGCACCACCATAGGCATTACGATGTTTCTTTCTAGAGTCCTTTTCATGGCAGTGAACCTGCCATGAAAAGGCAGACAGAAAGGGACAATGGGGACCCATAGTGGGCACCCCTTTTACCCCTGGGCCTCTGTTTTTGGGTTTTGGGGCACCTATTGGACCCCCCTACATATCCCTGCACCATTGTGCTGGCATCACATGCTGCTTGCCTCATAGTGCTGAGATATGTTTCAGGCATATTTTATGCACTGCTGCAGGTGCTGCAGCCTGCAGCACCTGCCACAATACATAAAATAGACATTGCGACCACCACGGTGGCGGTCGCACCCTTATTCGGACTGCAGGACCACCAACTTGTAGTCGGGCAAACTCTTTTCCAAATGGATAGCGGTCATATGAAAGTCCGACCACCATCCTAATGAAGCCCATAATTGGGTGAAATATGTCTGTTGGAACTGAGAGGACTATTTGTGGCATGTAGGATTTCTAATTAGACTGCCTGTGAAGCAATGCATGAAAAAGGCATAAGCTTAAAAAAAATCTTGATTTTTTTTCGTACTTTCTTTTGTACAACTGTGATTTTTTTTGTCTTTCGCTTCTTTTTCTCAGCAAGGCCTATAGAACAGATATTGTGACTTGTATTGTATTACATCATTGTTGTGCCTGTTTTATGTAGACCCTGTTCTGCAGGAAAATGTCAAGTGATATTTGAAGATTTGACATAATACTACATAATACTGCTCCTTTTCAATCTGCATTCCTTTATATGTGATAATGAGCGTTGGTGGATGGATTAATGTTCTTCTTTCATTGCTGATGTTTTTCAAACAACAGTTATTGCGAAAGACGAAAGAAGTACACACAGCTTGTAATTGTCCATAACTGCTAAAACACATGAATACAGCAATGACAGCTGGCGATAATTGAAAGTGGTGAGGCGTAAAAGTTCGTAATGAGTGACATGTGTGCCAGAGAACAAGCCTGACTATTATAAGGAGGGCTAGAGGGGTTCTCCTCCCGAAAAATATTTGAAAAAGACTGTGCAAATTGTGCATTTTCTTTTTTTTTGTCCTCATTTCACCTTAAGCATCTGCAAATTTTCGCATAAAACTCCCTCCAACCTGGGCGCCCTGGGTCCATGCTCTTGCATATGCTTTTAGGCCGACCAGGCCATATTCTTTGTGCGAGGCTTGGTGTAATCATTGGACTGCAGGTGCATTTTCAAGCAAATTTAATAAAGCAAGAAAGTTAATAAGGCAATTGTGAAAGTATAGTTATGACATCAACAAAGACATTTCATATCATAATAATATAGGTAGCTGCGTATTCAGTAAAACCACAGACCTTCATAACTGACTTTGAGATGATACTGAGTACCTCTCAGATTTATTTATTTATTGTTATAGCATCACAAATTAAATCTACTGAGAAAATACAAGTTATTGTTATTTTTCAGACTGGACGCAATGCGAAAGCAAGGAATAAACATTAAAAGGCAGTAGGGCACCCTAAAAGGTACAGTACATCTCATTCAGGGGATGAAGAAATATGAGCCCATCACCCCCATTCTGATGGAACTCCATTAGCTCCCCTTGCTGGTCCACTGCATCATCAAAACAGCTGCATAATTACAAACATTGTAAATGATGCAGCTGTTGTGCATTACTTAGTAGTGGCCCAGCAAGGCCATCCTTACCTGCTGTGGTACCCCTCTTACCTTGACTAGCAGAACAGTAACACAATCACATAGCGTGTAGAGAAGCAGTGCACTCCTCCATTAATTATAGAGCAGGGACCTTATGGACAGTGGTTGTGCAATCTACTAATTGATTGCTGAGAGACATCACAGAGGAGAGACATGTTTGTATATTACCTGTATACATCTCAGCAGCATTCCCAGGGGTTGGACTTCCCACTTAGTAGACTCCATGTACTATGCTCAGGGCCACTGGAATTATGCAGCAGAGGAGGACCAAATTATTAAGCAGCGTTTACTACATCATGGTGCAAGAAAAGGCAAATTATGAGGCATAATGTCGCATATTTTGTGATAGTATTGTTTCATTATCTTGACATTGTTTAACATCGTAAATCTGCCTGGGAATCAATTCCACAGTACCAATTTAACACTCAAATACAGCAATAAACAACTGAAAGATGACCAGTTCAAAGAAAAACATGTTGTCATGTTTTTAATAGCTTTTAAACTGATTGATATAAAAACAAAATGAATTTTTGTTAAAATCTGCAGATTATGCTGAAGATGATAGGTTATGTGGCAAATACAGAAAATCCATAATTATGCAAAAAAAACTGCAGACATAGAATTGCATAATTCCTGTGGTCTTGAGTATATTCATTGGTTGCTCACAATGGTTCTAGTGTTGGGACTCCCTCTCTGTAAAGTATTCACACTCTTTGCTCAACAGTACATCTTGGATTGGACTGGTGATACTCTTGGGTTATCCCCATGAGCCTTATCATGAACACTTGCAAAGGTGAAGAGTTTAGCTGTGCACCTCTTTTTAACATGTAGCATTGTCTAAACTGAGTTCATGCATGAGCTGTAGACAGCACAGCTCTGAAAAGGGAAAAATAATACCCGTGGCGTAGCTCGGGGGAGGGGGGTCCGACGTGGGCGGCACATTTTGGGGGGCTGCTGCATGGTAAGTTTTCTTTTTAAGTATTTGTCGTCTGTCGACCCACGCCTCTGCTCTTACCTGCACTGGCCATCACTGGGGGACAAACTCAGGGACCGGCCCGGGCAGCAAAAGCTCTAGTTGTGCAACTGGGTACTACTAGTGATCAAAATACTGTCCACAGATACTGACCAGTTGGCAGCCAGTCCTAAATCAGGAATTGGGACATTTTCGTGCTTTTAATCGTTTGGGTAGTTTGTTCAGTGCACACAACCGTTATTTGAATAAGCAGAGTAAAAACCTCTCATTTATAAAATACAAAACAGGTAGGGGAAAATGATGTGCATTAACTAAAGAAAAAGCATTAAGGATTATTTTCAGAGATTAGGCAGAACAGCTTCGGCGACACTAAGCAAAGAAGAAACAGTCCCAGTTTAAGCAAAGTACTTTTTTTTTAGGTTAATGTACAGAGAGCTGCTGTTTTAAAATAGAAGTTTTGTAAAGGTGATCCCTACACGATGGTAATAGCTGATTGCAGCTTGTCTGTCTCTTTAGTTTGGGTGAATGGCAAAAATCGAGTTAAGCAGACTTTATCTGTCCTCACAGAATCATATATTTAAATAACTTTATACTTGAAACAGAACGCAATGCACACTCATTAGGAACAATAAAGTAGTTAAAGATAGTTCTGGCTTTATAACCATTTCCTAATTGTCCAAGTAAATCTATCGGCATTGCTAACATTTTCCTTGGTGTAGTCCAAATTCACTATTGGGAGTAGCTGCAAATGCAAAAGAGAAAATCCGATTTTTGAATTAAGTCTTGTATGCTAACCATACTAACACACTGAACAACCTATTTCTATAAATGCAATTATGGCATTCGAGAAACCACAGAGATAATTAGATTTGTACTTACTTTAGTGTAAACATGTTCTCATTGGTAGTCAATTGTTTTAATTTTCAGGATATTTCTAGAGAATGAAAACAAAAGTGAGCTTCTAAAAACAGTTGATGTTTATAGACGGTCGTCCACATCTCAATTATGTGTTAAAAATATTTTATTGAATTTTATAATAAAAAAAGGACAATAAAAAAAAGAGCACCAAACTAAGGGGGTCAATAGTATGGCAGGCGGACTTTGTCAAATTGAATAATTTCCAAGGTAACAATATTAAGGGGATTTCTACATTTTGGAATAATGAACAATCATTGTCATTATCTCAGGATATATGAAGGAAAATCTGGTTAAATAATATGTTGCAATGGTTACCTGTATCATTATATCAAACAAACTCCTTCATTCTTTTTATTTGCTTAAGGTCTCCATCAAAGGTATTTCAAGCAAAGCTTATTTCTACTTCTAATTGTTGGCATTGCATTGCGGGGATTCTGGGGGGTGCACCCCCCACCCCCCAGAATCCCTGGGGGCCCCCAATGTTGATGACTGCATGCCTTCCGTGGCGATGTTGCCCCCATGGAAAGGCATGTCCCCGCATGCATACTAATATGGATGGCGGTGTCTAGCAGACATCGCCACAATATTAACAGCTTTTCTGCCCGGTAGGCAATTGGGCAGGTTGCCTACCAGCGGAAAACTGGCGGATGGTATTTCCACCCACCGGGGTCCTCCCCGCCATAGTAATATGACGGGGGAATTGGCATGTGGGTGGGCACACATGTCGGGCGGATCGCCACCACCATGCGGGCGGTGGCGATCTGCCCGACATGCTAATGGGCCCATAAGTACCCATAAAAGTGTTTCGAACAATAGCAGTGTCTAAAAATAAAATATATACAATAAAGTATGATAGATCATAAATTAAAAAGGAAGGGGTGAAAAACATATAATCATCAATGTAAGGAAACCTTAACGGAGCTACAAATAATAACCATACATTTTAAATATAGGGCAATATAATTATCAATCCATTTCAAAAATGAACCATATGAAGAATTGTTATGAATAATACCAGAAAAGGATAGGTTTGCACCTCTTCTAGTAAAATTAACCATGACCACTAAGTATGAAACTAAAATAAAGATACATCTTTCCATCATGCAGTAATATATTTTAAGGCTGCTAAAAATCTAAAAGTTTACATTTCAAGTCAGATAAATTTGTAGAAAGAGCAACAGATTCACAAATCAAAATATTAATTGAAAGCGTTTCAGAGAAATTGCATACTTTGTTATGACATCCCAAACTTCCCTCCAAAATTTAAGAATAAAATTACATTAAAAAGCAAGTATTTTTTTACGAACCTGCATGCAAATTGCAATGCCAACAATTAGAAGTAGAAATAAGCTTTGCTTGAAATACCTTTAATGGAGACCTTAAGCAATTAAAAAGAATGAAGGAGTTTGTTTGATATAATGATACAGGTAACCATCGCAAGATAATATTTAACCAGATTTTCCTTCATATATCCTTAGATAATGACAATGATTGTTCATTATTCCAAAATGTAGAAATCCCCTTAATATTGTTACCTTAGAAATTATTCAATTTGTTATCAAATTAGTGATGCAGCATGTGATGAATGAATCTTTTCTTGAATATAAATTGATGAATATGAATAATTCTTTGAGGGAATATTATTAGGAAAGGAATCTAATATAGAATTACACAAAATCGCATATTTAGAAAAATCAAACGGATATAATCAACATTGTTGTTGTAGCTCATCAAATGATAAAAAAAGTGCAATTATGGTATATATCTTTTAAATTAAAAAAACAGCTTTAATCTAAGAGTGCCAACATTTATACAGCTCGAGAAAGTTTTATTTGTGGATTGTGCCATAATGACATATCTAAGGAATGTGAAATAGTTGATTAAAAACATGAATCTAAATCATGAAATATTAACTTTATGGATTTCAAAATAGTAGAATTATTAATAAACGTTGAAATATTAGACATAGTTAGGAAAGCAGGTAAGGGATACCGTGCTATCAAACCTGTTTCTATCAGAATCCAAGTAGGGGAGTTATTATGATGGGAATCATTAAATTAAAATAAGTTTTGTTTTAATATGAAAACTTTATGATAACGAAAACAATCTGGTAAGCCAAATCTTCTAATACATTTTGCAACTTTTTATAACTTATGCGGGGGGTTTTATTATTCCAACGGAACTTGGAGAGAAGTCTATCAACATTTTTATAAAACCGCATAGGAAATTGGCTAGGAATCATATCCAGGAATACATTTTTTAGCAGCTATTACCATTTATATTGAATCCATTTTCTCCACCATTAGTGCTCTCCCCTACTCACTGCAAGGGCCACATTTAAGATCAGGTGTGGACCAACACCACATGTGTAACAACTCCGACAACCCTGCTATGTCTTTGGTCAGATCACCTAATCCTCAAATTTAATTTATGTTTTGCCCTCGCTAGGACTACCACACCGGCCACAGGTGGCCTAGCTAGAAATTGGAATGCTATGGATAAAACAGCATTTTTACAATCACTTGCCAACACCACTTCTACCCTTCACAGTGATATTAATTCCTCAGAATCCAATCTTTCAGGCTGACTACAAGCTGCTAGTGATTTACATGCCCCCTACAAAAAAGTCAGATGGCACGGCGCACTGACGCCCATAGATGGTTCTCCTCTGACTTAAAATCCAGGAAATCAGCCTTGCGGCAGTTGGAACGTCAATGGCGTTGAGACTATGACCCTGAGTTAAAGATCAAATATACAAGGGCCAGGAAGGAATATATGAATGCCATTTCCATTGTGAAGGTGGCTTATTTCTCTTCTCGAGTCCTTAAATCCTCAAATAGATCTAAGGATATTTTTACTATTCTTAACGAACTAATGAACCTGGATAATATCCGCCCCAGGATAACTCCTACCCAGTCTCTCTGTAACTCACTTAATACTTACTTCAGTGAGAAAATTGTAGACATTAAAGCCAGCATCCCCCAGTCTGTGATTCCAATTACTACTGGTATGGCAATCAAGATTAGCCCTGGCACTCTCAGCAGTTTTCCACTTATAACCCAGGATCAATTTCAGGAACTACTAACAAGAGTTAAATCCAGTGCCCCCTCGGACAGCTGCCCCCCCTACATCTTGAAAGAGTGTTTTTCCGTCCTCCCGGCCCCTGCTCCTACACTCCTGAATGACTCTCTGACTTCCGGCCTAGTTCCTCTAGCCTTTAAGGAAGCCACAGTCATACCTCTCTTGAAAAAACCCGGGTCTGACCCATCTTGTAAGGCAAACTATCAGCCCATCTCCTTATTGCCCTATCTGGCAAAGGTGCTGGAGGCTCACGTAGCTAAATGCCTCTTTAACTTCTTAGAGGAATCTGGCTGCTTTGATCCCCACCAAGCAGGGTTCCGTCCAGCACACTATACAGAGGCAGTGGTAACCACAGTCCTGGATACTCTGCGGGAATGTGCTGACAGACGTTCTCCTCAGGCTCTGGTGCTCCTGGACCTGTCGGCCGCATTTGACATGGTCGATCATAACATCTTGATCGACCGTGTCGGACAGGCCGGCATCCGGGACACAGCGGCTTGCTGGCTGATGTCCTTTCTGGAGAACCGCTCCCAAGCAGTACGCCTTGGAGACCTAGCTGGTTCAAAACAGTCCATTACATGTGGAGTTCCACAGGGCTCCTCCCTGTCACCCCACCTGTTCAATCTCTACATCCTCACTATGATTCAGGCCCTTAGAGATGAGCAGGTAAAGGTTTTTAACTATGCTGATGATTTACAGCTGTTATTTACGATTGATAATTCTGAAACTTCCATCTTGCACTTTCAATCGACCATGAGGTTCATCAAAGCATGGATGGACCAAAACCAGCTGAAATTAAACCCAGGAAAAACCGAGTTGGTCCTCACTGGAGACAGCGCCAAGCACTGGGGTCCCCACTACTGGCCATCGGATTTGGGTCAAGCCCCCCCCTCACCATCGGCTAAAACGCTTGGCGTCACTGTGGACTGCGACCTTTCACTAAAAGAACAAGTGGGCCAGGTGGTCTCTAAATGCTTTTTCCAATTAAAAAAAATCCGGAAGGTTCGGCGTCTTCTTACCTTGGAGGCAATTACCCAGGTAGTGATCGCCACCGTTCTGTCCCATCTAGACTACGCGAACTCCATTTATTTAGGTCTCCCCCTCTATTTGTCAAAACGCCTCCAGATGGTACAGAACTATGCCGCTAGACTGATTTTGAATCAACCTAGGTGGCATGCAGCCACTCCTTTACTCATGAAACTCCATTGGCTTCTAGTTACCCAACGTTGTGCTTTAAAAACAGGATGTATGATTTTCAACTCCTTACATTGCAAAAGTCCCAAATTCATTGACCAACTAATCACAAAGTACGTACCATCTCGCAACCTCCGCTCATCCCACCATGGCCTCCTTCAGACGCCCCTTTTAAACTTAAGCGCTCTGGCGGTCGCATGTTTGCAACACTGGCTCCTTGTTTGTGGAACACCTTCCCTCTTGAGATTCGCACCTGTCAGGACCTCCTCTCATTCCGGAAAGCTTTGAAGACCTGGCTTTACAGACAAGCATACCAATAACTCTCCATCTCACATTCACGATTATGTTACTGTTGATCTCAGCGTCAAGTAACCAATTGGTGATAGTGCGCTTAATAAATGCTTTATTAACATAACATAACACCATACAAGATGCAATACAGACCATTTGGAAAAAATGTCTTTAATGTAATTTATTATAGCTTCACAATTTAAAGTGAGTGTTTCTTATGTAATTGGAAAAAAAGAATACCAAGGTATTAAGTTTATTCCTTTGCCAAATTATTTCTTTAAGGGATAACATATCAGGAGTACAATGAAGATTGAGAGGAAAGAATTCAGTTTTATTAGTATTTAACGTAGAACCTGAAATCTGAGAATATACGGAGAGTATATCAAATAATTGAGAAAATGTGGATTCAGGATTACTAATAAACAAAAATATTTTGTCTGCACAAGCTAATGTTTTTATATTAATGTGATTGATATTTATACCAGCAATAGCTATACAATTTCTGATAGTAGTGAGCAAGGATTCAGTAACAAGAAGAAAAAGTAAAGGAAACAAGGGACAATTTTGTCTGGTAGCTCTAAACAGAGAAAATTTATTAGAAAATTGCCGTTAATGAATTGTCAAGGAGAAGAGCTTCAATAAAGAGCTGCTATCATTCGGATAACAGAATCACCAAAGTTAAATGCTGATGAGCAATATAATAAATATTGTCAAAAGCTTTTTCAGCATCCAATACTAGTATTTATGATGGGAAGGCTAAAGACAACCCTTGTTCAATAGCATGTAGCAAGATTCTAGTATTGTTAACTCAGTATCCATTTTTCATGAAACCAGATTGATCAGAATGAATAAGGGACTCCAGCACGGAGGATACCCTGGTTGCAAGAATTTTAGCACCGAGTTTACAGTCTTGACTAATTAAGGAAATAGGGTGATAATTCAATACAATAGTTGGGTCTTTGTTCAGTTTTGGTAGGATAATAATAAATGTATCAGTAAAAGAACCAGAAGTTGAGCCTGAGGCACTAAAACAGGTAAAAGGTTTTAACAAATGAGGGTTGAGCTGCATGGCAAATTCTCTGTAAAATTCAGCCGGTATTCCATTAGGGACCAGGCAATTTACATTTCTTAAGGGATTTAGCAGCCAATTCAATTTCTTCCATATTAAATGGCGAGTCTAATTTATCTTAAGTTGACTGAGACATTTTAGGTAATTCACTTTTATACAAAAAAATTCAATAAAGGAAGAATCTCTTGAATGAGGTTTCTTATACAAGTTTGAATATTAATTTAAAAATTATTTGACACTATCATTTTGGGATAAGGCAATCTTTACATTGGAACCATTAATTGTATTTATTTGAGTTTTATCTTTTTTATTATGCAAATAATTTGCCAAGAGTCTTCCAGATCTATTAGCATTAAAACAGAATTTGACTTTATTATTAGAAAGTTGTATACCAGCTCTTTTGATTAATATTGAATTAAATTCATAACAAAGTTTTTGCAATTGCATTTATATATTTAAGATCATTAGAGATTATGAAAAGTCTCTCGAATTACGCAATTTGATTATCCAAATCCTTAATTTTGAAATTGAAGGATTTGTTTTCATGAACCATAAGAGAAAAGAACACCCCTCTAATAAAAGTCTTAAAGGAATCCCATCAAGTCACCAAAGACATAGAGTCTTCTGGGTTAAAATTAAAGTGATCCTGAAGTGCTGCCAAATGTTTAGTTTACTTTTTTCGTTAAGGAAAATATGTGTATTCATACACCATCTATGTTGAGTTTGACGGTTTTAGCTACATTTTAAAACCATCAAATCAAGAGCATCGTCAGAAATATCTATGTTATAGATATTTGGTGCAGAAACTGATCGAAATAGTAGCAGAGAAAGTAATAAATGATCTAATCTTGAATAAGAGTTATGGGGATTTGAGAAATTAAAAAAAAAAAATTATGTTCGATGAGGATATGTCAGAACCTCTCATCGGAAAATTCATGTTGTGTCAGCCCTGAGACTTAAAACACGCTGGGCTAGTAAAATAAATCACCCCATGAATATTTGTTGGAGCAACTTAAGTCGCGAGCAGAATTCCAAGATGGCTGCTGACTATGCTGGCGCTATTCCGGTCTAGTTGTTTTATTTGCCCACAGGTGTTGAAGTCTTGGTGAGGCGCGTGGTAAATGATTGCTACGCACTTCACCAGAGAATTTACCGGAGTCGGTTACTGGTCCCTAGTGCTCCGTGACCTGAAGTGTTTTCCATCTTCCCCCAAAGAAAAAAGTTGTCGTGCCTTCTTGCTTCGTTTTCCGAGGTAGAGGACTGGATTCCCTTATCAGTGCAGCTCTCGTAGTCTTCCGAATTGGAGAAGAACGTTAGGAGGCATTTCTTCAGTGTAATTCCCTCTTCTTCACTTGGATCCGCCTCTTGCCATCGACGACTCGACCGAGGTTATCACCAGCATCCAAGAACCTGAAAGGAAAGAAGAAAAAGAGAGATAAGTGATTTCTTTGCAGAAATGTATATGTGGCAATGTTTAAGCTGGATTGTAAAATAAAAGACTGAAAGTAAAGATAAAAAGAAGAAAGAAAACAACCAGAGACTGAATTCTACGGAATACAATAGTACAAGGGGAAAATAGAGAAAAGATTAGAATATAGAATAGACAATTTAGGTATTTAGGCACCTTAGGTATTTAGAATAGTTAGTTAGTAGTAGGTTCAGTTACAATGATTTTACAGAAATTAACTACTAAGAAAAATAAAAGAAAGAGATGGTAAGAAAACTATTGGTGAATTAAAATATAAGAATAAGTGTTTAGACACATGATTAACTATATTCCATTTAACAGATAGCATCTCAAATAGAAAATAGGACAAAAGATTAATACTAAAAGAAAGAAGAGAAGCAAGTGGTCTGGAACATTAGGGATGATTCAGATAGGAATAAGAGTTATCAAAAGATAGAATAGATTAAGAGGTATACTAATTTCTCTCTTAATATCATTTAGATTATCTCTGAAGTAAAGTCTGCAGGACGGATATAACAAGAGAAGCCAGAAAGAAGAGCTCCAGAGCAGTCTCTTCTGTTGTTTCTTATTTTATCCACTCCCCCTTCCCCCTGGAGGGTGCTTGAGAGTCTAGATTCAATAGTTGGCTCTGGATTATCTTTTAGAGTGAGTCAGGAATTTAGCAACTTCTGTTCCTGTGCAAGTTCAAGCGGTAAGAGTTTATAATCTCATTCTGACAGTTAACATCCAAATATCAATCAAATTAGTTGTTTTAAAGAACAAATTCAGAGTAAAAAAAATCTAGGTGGTCGATATTTACTTTGTGATGATCTATCTAATAAAGGATTATAAATGAGATTAAAATCTCTTCCAACAATAGGTGGAACATTGCCTGACTTGAGTACCTCTTTTGTGAAACAAAACCAAAAATGTGTATTATCAGTAGTCAGGTCGCATACGTTAATTAAAAACATAACAGTGTTTTGAATTTTAATTTTCACTATAATGTAAGGACCTTCTCTATCCGAAGATTGGTTCAATATTTAAAAATGTAATCTTTTTAGCAACACCATTTTTTTATAAACAGAAGGGGAAGATGTAACAGTACTAACCCAAATTGTCTGAATAAAAGCTAAAACTGTGTCATCAACATGTGTCTCCTATAAAAAACAAATATCTGCTTGATGACTTCCTGAATAGTCTAAAATTTTAGTGAGCTTTACCGGATGTCTTAAACCTGTAACATTCAGTGCAGTTTTGATACTGTTGAAATTACCTATTTATGGAGAGAAGAAGAAATAGGAAAGAAGAAAGAGATGAAATTCACAATGTAGAAGAGTAAAAAGTAGCTCTAGAAATGAATAATAGGAATAAAAAAAGGAAAGACACAGATAAACATAAAAAAAGACAATATATAAACATTAATGACAATCTTGAATCATACACGCACAAAATGTAGGGATGACCAAACCAGTTTTGCCCTATAGAAAAATTGGTTAACTAAGCTAGCTAGAAAGAAACAATGAGGTTAATGTTCAAGTATCAGTTTCATGCGTGTCCATGGAGAGTTGAGAATTTTGATCCAAAAATAGACGAAGATCATCAGTGCGCTCAAAGGACTTCAAGAAACCATCTTTCCAAATCTGCATAGTCGAGGGGTCAAACAAACAAACCATATTTAAAACCAAGATTTGTCAATCAGTCAATTTACTTTATTCGATACTTATAATAAAAGATCATAAAAGTACAGATGAATACAAGATAAACCATCAATGCAAGGACAAAAATGATATACTTATTATTATTATTATTATTGCATTTCTTATATAGCGCCAGAATCGACCCCCGAAGGGGTATCTCCGCGCTTGCCTTGGGAACCCGTCCTGGTTTTTCCCTGTGAGATAGCCCCTACAGGGCATCCCCAAGGTGAAAGCCAGGCATCCCGCCGCGGGGGGCCGTTGTGGAGATTAAGCAATCTTAATGCCCAGAGTTGCAGAGTGTGAACCCATGATTAGGTCAGGCACCGAAGCGAGAATTATCGCGTCCATGGACATTTGAGCTCAACACCCTGCCGCGTCGGGAATCGAACCCTGGTCCCAGGTCCGACCTCTGCTTCAGGGTCTGCCTGCTCTAACCAGTGAGCCACACTTCTCCACTCAGTTCTCCATATCAGTTTAGCAATGATAAGATCAGAATTATAACATTCACAATTAGGAGTTAATTGATAAAAACTGTTTAAAATTGATTCCATAGTATTATTTAAGCATGGGCGGATTTTTTTTTGTGTTCGCAAGGGTTTCTGCCAGTTCGCGAGGGTTTTGTACCAGTTCGCAATTGCGAACTTACTTGTCGGCTCGCAATGGTCGCGACTATGTTGTTTCTACATCTGGTTCATCATCACAGGTTACCAGCACGCTTTGTACTTATGGGCCCCCCTCAGACCCTGGATATGCAATGGATAGATGGCTTCTCCCTGGGGGCACCTATAGTTGTGCACTGTATGCAAGGTCGGAGGGTAGCGGTTTGACAGGACCGACTAGGCATGCGGTGCGGATTTGGCATGATGCCACCAGCTCTTTGGGATGGAGGAACCGTTTGACACAGGCTACCCCACTTTTTTACTCCAAAAAGTTGGGCAAGCTTTGGAATACAAAGGGCTTTGACAAATGGGATCTGATCGGGATCTCGACTATCGGTGCTGTTTTGGTTAAGGGGAGGATTAAGACATTTGAGGAATTGCAAACTGCATATAAATTGGGGAGTACAGAGTACTTTCCCTATGCACAGGTCAAGCATGCGTTGACGGCAGTTCTGCCGGCGGAGGCAGACCTACCCGAGGCGTCTCCTCTTGAAGATAGAATTTTGGATGGCCACCTGCCCGAAAAAACAATTTCCCTGATTTATAAAAAATTGATTAATCATATGGCGGATCTCCTGGTCGAATTAAGGGATAAATGGTTCCAAGATGGTATTGAACTAGATGATGAGGACTTGCAAGCTGCTGTCTCTTCACCAAAGGTAGTTGCAATCCCAGCGCGCCTGCGCCTTGTTCAGCTGAAAATATTGCTCAGGGTTTATGTCACAGGCCCTGTCTAGTTCAGATGGGACTATCGGAAACGGATCTGTGTAGAAGGGGGTTGTGGCTCTGTGAGTACTTTCCTTCATATCATCTGGGAGTGTCGTTTTGTGACCGAGTTTTGGAGTGGGATACATGATGTCATGCGGGAGGTTCTGGGAGTCGCTGTGTTGCCAGAAGCACGGAGATGCCTTCTGAATATTTGGGAACCTACGGATCTAAATGTGGCGCAGACTAAATGGGTAACTTTGGGTAATATGATAGCGAAACGAAATATAGCGCAGCGGTGGGAGTCTGAGAGGGTACCATCCGTTGAAGAATGGACGGAAAACATGGATTGGTGTATGTTCCGCGAGAAAACTGTTTATATGGCAAGGGGCCGCCCCCGTAAGTGGACACCTGTGTGGGGGCTGTGGAACCGTTATACTTGGGACATTTGTGTGCCATCTGTAGATGCGCCCATTCATATTCCTACTTCTCCGTGATTGTGTATGATTCTGTATCATGTTTCCCGCTTTCCCATCCCCCTCTCCTTTTGTTAGATGGTGAGCAATACGGGAGACTGTCTCCTCCATGTCATGTCGTGAATTTTGTTTTGATGCCTTGTGTTAATAAACAGAAATATACAAAAAAAGGAGTAACTTCTAGCAGGATGTGCCAGCATACAGGGAATAAAATTCAATCAGAATCTGATTAAACGTAATCTATGGCGTGAGTTTGTCATAGTAAATAGATATGACATTGTCCCTTCGTGAACCTTCAGGCCTTCAAGGTATGATTATACTGATACATTTGTGCAATTTGTTTGCAATATAGCGTCTGCCCTTTGATTAAGAAGACAGAATTTTATCTCCCGTTTTGAAATGCTCCTGCACTCCCTGGGGGCAACAAAAAGACGCTCTAAGCCGAAGGAGGAGATAGTGGATTTAATATACGAAATCCATGGAATCCTATGGACATTTCCATGGATAAACAGTCTTCAATTAATGTGGAGAGATTCCCTTCTCCAAATGTAGTGCCACAAGATAACTGGAGCCAAATAGATTATATCAGACACATATAGAACATCCAATTCTGCATGGGCAATGAAGTTGGAGCAGCTAACGGGGAGGCCCATCAGTTTTTTTCAAAAAGTGTCCTCTATCACTTGGAGGGCAGATGGGTTGGTGCAACCCCATATGCCTGCCCCGTAAATAGCTACAAAGGCCTTTTTTGCCATGTTGATAGGTTTCGCCCCAATTATTCGATAAATGAAGGAAGAGCGATATTACTTCTCTCAAGTGACAACCCCCTAGTAACAAGCATATGGGACCATAATAGTTGCCTGTCAAATGTTACGCCTAAATAAGAAAAGGTATTGGTATGGGCTATTTTTCCCCCAGCTATATAGAAGCTCGGGACCTTCCTGTCCTTCCGGCCATTGATTAAAATGAAAGACTTTGCCTTAATAGTTTTAAGCCCTAATTTTTGCATGTAGGTTAAATAGATGTCTAGAAACTTTTGCAGGTCGAGACTCGGTCAGACAATTAACACCGCATCGTCAGCATACAGGAGAATTGGGGAGCGAACATTGGTATTTTTGGGAACGTCTTGTTTTCAACCTGACAGGGGAGCCTCAGCCCTGTTAGTATAGATGGAAAAAAGAAAAAGGGTGAGTACGCAGCCCTGCGGAATCCCATTTTAATTGGAAAAGCCCTAGTGAACTCCCCTTCTCTCCTGTATCTTACACAGGCCGTGGCATATGAATAAAGGTGCCTAATGAAGACTATAATAGGCCCATCTATGCCCATTTATTCCATTATCTTCCATAGGTGCTTATGTGCCACGCAGTCAAATGCTGCTGACAGGTCCATAAACACCAAGTATTACCCACAGGATTTTACTTGGGTATACTTAGCGATGAATAAACTTAAATTGAGGCACTGGTCTTGGGTGCCCATTCCCTTTTTAAAACCTTATTGTACTGGGATTAAAACCTTATTTCTGGCTGCCCATTCCTCTAATTGATTCATTAAAACCCTACTGTATTCTTTCTTTCTTTCCGATGTGGTACATCCTGTCACCCCTCCTCTTACCTCATCATTGGTTTCCCCCTGCTAGAGCTCACCTTAGAATGTTGGGGCTCCTAGGCAGTTTGAGGAGAGTGGATGGCCAATAAAGAAGTACTCACTTTTACTCCGTTCCTGTCTTTATTACATCCAACACTGGTGATGAGTTTACTGCGAAGGGGGCCGTTTTGGCTACTTTCCCTCTGTGTACTCTCTCCATCTACATTCCACTGTAGAGTTAAACCTGAGAATTGTCATTCCAGCATCCTGCTTGCATCGACTCAGTAAGACTTTCATACAGACTATTCCTCAAGATGTTAATCGGGATGAACGTGCCTCTGCCTTAAGTTCTACCCCATACCTTGAGAGCGCTTATGTAAGGAGCAGTACTGATTAAACAGACATCAGAACGAGGACTTTGGAACGGTTTACTCTCTCTATACCTGTTTTCGGAAGTGTGCTGGCTTGCTGGAAAAAATGTAATTAAAGGGGAACCGTGCAATTGTACTACAATTGAAAGTGGGACCTATTGTTTCTGGCTCTTTGTGTTCGAAGGAGAACATTGGGGGCGTAAGAAGACTTGGTACTGAGGTGACTTTGCAAAGCTGTGCAGGATCTCACATCAGAACACAGTTTTCATCATCGCAATCTGTTGTCCCTCCCCTCCGTGCAGCAGGCTGGAGTACTATTGCTTTATCCACTCATCTATCTTAGTCTTGGAAATGGTGTGTGTGACCTCGGAGACAGCCTTTGCTGGCGAGGTACCATCTGTGGGTGCATCACAGAAGCATTCATCTCCTGCATTAACGCGGATCCAATGTGCAAGGGAGCGCTCTAGTCTTTTTGAGTGTTGCGCTTTGTTGCGTGCTGCCGCAGTGTTGCTTTTAGGTACTGCCATAAGCGAGGGACTTTCAGCGCCAGTGTGTCACAAAAGCATTCCTCCCCTCAAGTTCCTGTCAGACGCAGTACATTTTGCGACCCACAAATGTGCAAGCGAACGTTCCAGTACTGCCGGGCTGTCCTGCGTTTTACTGCTGCCGCAGTGTTGCCTTTCTTCAGTGCTCCAACTTGCAGTTCGTACATGTCATGAACTGGGGACACGAAGTAAAGATCCCTATCCTTACTCACACCCAGGATCAGTAGAGTGTCACAGGGTATAAGGTACTGTTCCCTGTCTACTCGTTAGTGACATTATTTCCCCCTCCTTGCTTCCGGACATCTTTCCACATTTTCATTTTCTACAAGCTCAGATTGATGTTTCTCCTTCCTCCCTTTTCCTTCTGGACCTTTTGGGTCGGCAGTGGTTGAGCTCTTTTATTTTCACTTGTGTGCCAACTCCTGTTTGCCAAGAGATTTCCTTCCCAGAAAATATCCATTCTGCTGCGTTCCTTCTTTATTCTCAATGATGGCAGCGGTGAGCATGAGCCAAACTCCCCCTTCCTTAATGAGATAGGTGAACCAGAAATATGTTGGAAGAAGTGGTTCAAGTTGTTTGAGTTGTATATTATAGCCATGGGGGGGGGGCTTTACTCCTTTGTGCAAACAGCATATCCTTCTCCATTATTTAGGTGTACATGGAAGGAAGATTTACGGGACATTGCTAGAACCAGTAGGGAGAGAAGAAGGTGAAGAAGTGGACTTATTTGTACGTACCATGGGCAAGTTACAGACACATTTTGGAGATAAAGTAAATGTAGTTTTGGAACCCTATACTTTTGTCAATAGGGTACAAGAAAAACAGGAGTCCGTCTCAAATTACTTTGCAGCATTGTAGGGTCTCACGCAATTGTGCGAATTTGGCAATATCACCGATTCACCTATAAGGGATCAACTGGTGCGCTGCACCAATAATGCAAGTATCCAAGAGAAACTCTTAGCTAAGAACCCTGGATTAAGAGAAGTGGTTGAGATTGCAAAATCCGTTGAGCACACAGCCAAGTGCATAAAAGAAATGAAGCCAAACACTGAGGTTATAGCTAATGTTCAGGAGAGGGAAGAAGAGGGCGAAGTTTACAAAGAGAAAAGTAAAGAAAGTGTGAGTAGCAAAATGCTGGACAAAGAAAGGAATTTTAAGTGTTACAGGTGTGGTAGCAGTGATCATTTGGTAATTACTTCCAGTGCCCTGCCAGAAGTGTGACCTGCAAAAAATGTAACAGGAGGGGGCATTTTGCCTGGGTATGCAGAGAAGGGGAACCCCACACCAAAGATAGTGATAGAGAGGGTGGAAAGGCACAAAACAAAGAAATAAAATGTGTGATACCAAACGGAAAATTAATGCTTAAAAGTAATGCGGGTTCTAATAATGCCATTTATCCTAATTGCAATGTGTTATTGAACGACAAAAATGTCACCATGTATGCAGATTTGTGTTCCCCGTTCACCCTGTTAAACAAATATGATTTTGAGAACCTCAGGGAGCAAATGGTAAGCTCCTTGCAGAAACCTGACATTTCTTCCACAGGGTACAGCAAGGAACCGATACCCTTCATGGGAACGAAGGAGATGAAAATACAATTCAAAGATAGGAAAGCTTTTGGTAAAGTATACATTGTGGAATCTGGATCACACCTGCTGGGATGGCAGCACCAAAAGGAGCTAGGTCTCATCCTGAACCCAAACAGTAAGGGGCAAGTCCTACTTACCAAAGAAAACCAAGGAGGTGACAACATCTGTGAGGAATTTCCGGAATTGTTTAAAGAGAAGTTGGGCTGTCTGCATGATTTCCAACACAGAATCAAACTGAAGTCCTGCTCCATGCCGGTGGTCCACAAATTGCACCCAGTACCTCAACAAATGAGAGAACCATTAGAGAAGGAATTCAATAAATTATGTGACATGGGTATCATTCGGCCAGTGGATTGCTTTGAATGGTTGGTCCCGGTAGTTATCGCAGCTAAGGCCAATGGCGAAGGCATTCGCCTGTGTGTGGACCTACGCAGCCTCAATGAAAGCATTTGGGTGGAGAGGCACCCCCTGCCTAATATCAATGAGATGCTCAGCACCATGGACCAGGCAAGGCGCTTCACCGTAATCGATCTGTCAAGGGCCTATCACCAGGTGGATCTCCACCCAGAATCCAGGCCACTCACCGCCTTCATAACTCCTCAAGGTGCGTTCATGTTCAGGATGATGCCATTCAGGTTAGCGTCGGTCGCAGCGGTCTTCTAGAAGATAATGCATCAAATCTTGAAGGGAGTGCACCAATCAAATTGTTTCAAGGACAATATCTTGGTGTATGGGCGCAGCATGGAAGAACTTGACTACACCCTTAAACTAGTATTCCAGAAGCTCACGGAAGCTGGACTGACAGTACAATGGAACAGATATAAAATAAGGGTGTCATTAGTTGACTACTTGGGACACTCGATTTCTGAAGAAGGGTTCAGGCCCAAAAACAGTCTGCTCTAAAGGATGCCCCTTATCCGAAGAACAAGGATGAACTTAAATCCTTCCAGGGAATCATGGAATACATGTCAAGGTACTTAAAAAATGTTGCTTCTAAATGTGAACCGGTGTGAAATCTCTTGAAGAAGAACAAGGACTTTGCATGGAATGAAGCGCATAAGTGTTTAATGGATGAGCTAAAGGAGGAGATCTTGATCTCGCTGGCATTAGGGACCTTTCACCCTAGGAAAAAGACTATTTTTACCACAGATGCTTCCAACAAAGGACTAGGAGCCTCCCTTATACAAAAGGAAGGCAGAGAAGAGAAGATCATTGCCTTTGCATCCAGGTGCCTCACAAGTGCAGCATACAATTACTCCGTAATCGAAAAGGAAGCCCTGGTGTGCTTCTGGGTGGTGAGGCATTTCAAGTTCTTTTTGTGGGGGTTGAATTTCACCATCTGGGTGGACCACAAGCCACTCACCTTCATTTTTACTGTGAAAGGAATAGTGAACTGTACTCCGTGCATCAGTAGATGGATATTGGGACTCAAGAACTTCAACTTCAAAGTGGAGTATGTACCTGGAGAAGAAAACAGAATTGCAGATTTTTCTATCAAGGACCCCGCTAATACCAGAGGAGCAGGAATACATTCTAGAGAGTCCTATCATGATAGTAGATGATCCTGCCATCACAGAAGAAGAATGGGACAAGTACATGGAGGAAGACAAGGAATTGTGCAGACTCAAGGTCATTGTAAGAGAAGGTTAGCCCAACAAAATAAATGACCTTGAAGAAGAACTAAGAGAGTTCTGAGAAGTCAGAAACAAATTGAGTATCATTGGGAACAGAGTATGCTGCCAAAGCAGAGTAATACCACCTACAGGTCTAAGGAAGAGAATAATATAATTGGCGCATAAAGGCCATTTGGGACGGAACATCATGACACATAGAATCAGGGTGAACTTCTGGTTCCCTAAGTTGGACAGCATGGCAGAACAACAAGTCAAGGACTATGTTTTCTGTGCCAAGAGCAAAAAGTCTAAAGCTCTGTGCAAATCACTCCTATCCCCCGTCAAGGTACCAGCCAAGCCATGGAACAAACTAGCTATGGACATCATAGGACCTATGGACAACCTGGGTATCCGGAAGCAATTCTTGCTGGTCCTACTTGACCACACTTCACATTGGATCACCCAGAAGTTTGTACATCGCGCTAACACAAATACTGTTTTGGAGTTCCTCAAGGACGTGTTTTCAAAGGTGGGCATACCCTCAATTTTGATCACGGATAATAAGGTACAATTCACCTCAAAGACAATGAAGGAATTTTTAGACAGCATGAACATAAAACATGAATTGACAGCACTATACTGCCCAAAAGTAAACAGCCTAGTCAAGAGGGCAAACAGGATGATCAAAGAGCACATTCAAGTAGCTGTTACCAATAATCACGACATAGAATCTCATCTACGTAATAGTCTATGGGCATTTCACACCTCCCCGAACCAAGTGACAGGGATCTCCTCTTTCGTCTCACTCTGCAGGAGAGAGCCATACACCAAGTTCAACCCTAGTTGGCTGGAAGGAGGCAGGGCAATAATCCCAAATCCTGAAGAGGTTACTAGGAAGATTGTATTGCACCAAGCCAAATACTAAGAAAGGTACGGCCAAAAGAACAGCGTTAAAATTCCCAACTGGGAAGCAGGTGAAGTGGTGCAAATCAAGAGAAATACGAAAGACTGACACAGCCAAAGTAAGTTCTACCCTCCTTGCCGGATTGCTAAGGCTCTCAACAATGTTGTTCTCCTTTACAATGGGCAATAGTGGAGCTGTGACAAAATGTTAAGATCTGGAATATGACGTACACATGTATAATATTGTATGCATTGCTAATTTTCTTTTCCCTGTAGGGGTATATACATCCCCATATTCTTAGTCATGCCAGTGCTAACCTCTCAATCTGTTCGACTTCTACTTTTGTCATTATGGTCATTATGTTTCTCTTCTCTCTTTTGTTGTATAGGAAGGGAGGTGTGTTATAATCTTTCTTTCCAATGTGGTACATCCTGTCCACCCCTCCTCTTCTCTCATTCTTGGTTTCCCCATGCGAGAGCTTACCTTAGAATGTTGGGGCTCCTAGGCTGTTTGTGGAGGTGGATGGCCAATAAATAAGTACTCAATGTTACCCTGGTCCTGTCTTCATTACTTCCAACAGCTATCCATAAGTTTTGCTGTGCTATCCAGCAATGAGATTGGCCTATAATTGTTGGCTTCAGATTTATCTCCCTTCTTATAGATTGGAATTAAAATTGATTTCTTCCTTGAGTCAGGTAGGCCCACCTTTGCGAATGCATTGAAAAACTTTGTCAGCAGAGGACCCCATAAATCTGGCTGATCAATGAAGAAATCTATAGGGGTGCAATCTGGTTCTGGTGCTTTATTAATGGAGCACTGGGTAAGAGCTTCTCTGATCTTGTGATAGTCAAAACTCAATGGGGGGTTCAGTGGGAGGGACCATGGGTACATTCTGTGATATCACCCCTTCCGCATTAGGATCAAATATGCAGGAAAAATATATGACCCATGATTCCTCATCTACAAGACAATCCAATGTGAGGGCTGATGGTGGTTTAAGGAAAGGGGCATTAATAGTACTCCAAAAATCCTTAGGGTTTTTGGAAATCCACGCTAGGAGGAGTTGTTTTCACTCTTCTTCCTTTAAAGTTTTGATTCTATTCTTCCTGGCATCATTATATTGGAAGCAAAGTTGCTTCACTGGGGTTGTATTCCCAGGTGTTAACCCCTGGG
The DNA here is from genome assembly GCF_964263255.1 of Lissotriton vulgaris. Classification (NCBI taxonomy): domain Eukaryota; kingdom Metazoa; phylum Chordata; class Amphibia; order Caudata; family Salamandridae; genus Lissotriton; species Lissotriton vulgaris. Next base: position 47,007 of record NW_028246434.1, on the reverse strand, counting down.
CCTGATGCAGAGCTGTTAAAGACTTGGTGCTAGATTGGTCAAACCATCTTGACCCTGATGTTTTGGCAATCGATTTTTTCCTGGATTAATGGTGCCTAACCTCCATTATTATACACTCAAATGCCATGGTTACTTGTGTTGGATTGGATACTAATTCTAAGCATGTTAGAATATCACTTTGGCTGTTTGTGATTATTTTTGGGACAGGAGATTGTTTATCTACCAAGGCCCATTTAAAAGGTGATCCCATTGGTTTTTGTTATCGTGTGTTTAATGTGTCTTACCTGTTCCGAATGAGTTCCTGCCCAATTCAGTTTACCGGCGATGGCGGTGTGATCACTAAAATTTATATACTACATCTCACAATTAGAGATACGTTTTTTAAGGGGTTCTGCTATGATTACGTAATCAATTTTGGTGCACTGAGAGGGTCAGCCAAAAGTTTTTTGCAACATATCAGAAGAGATGTCAACCAGGTTACAAATCTCTAAGTTGTTAATCATTCGAAGTCTATTCAGAGCTTCCCCGTACTGATTATGATTAAAATGATGTAAAGGATCACCTTCATCATCAGTAAAACCACATGCAGCTGAATTTGATAGCTGACAGCAATGTGTGTTAAAATCACCCAACCACAATATTTTTGGAGTATTTTTTATAGCGTACAACAAATATTAATATCTACCTCCAGCAGATCTACAACCTTTTTAATGTCTCCTGTAAACTTGTTGTTATAGAAATTAACTAAAATGATAGTGTCTTCATCTGGACCTTTTAAAATAGTAAGTTATTAAAGGGGGAAACATTATAATATAACATGACTTCCACTCGTAATGAATTTCTACTTAAAGTTAAGATACCCCCCACGTCTTCCTGATCTTGATGGAAGGACAGCAGTGTGAAAGGAACAATAACTGTCCAGATTAATCTGTTTGGTCTCACAGGTTTTCTGAAAACAGATCAGGTCATATATGGTTCCAATATTTATCCAATCTGTATTTGATATTTAATACTCAGACCGGCAATATTACATGACATGAATGTAATTGGTTTGGGCTGATCGTATGTTTTGGTTACAGGCATATGAGTTTCAGTAGCCCATATAGGGGGATTTTGAACAGGAGTAGTTCCTGTTCGATTTGTGTCAATCGCAACCCTTTAAATCTCTTAATACATTGAATCTATTATGTGTGGGAAGGGGGTGAGTAACAGGCCCAGAGAATGTTGGGGTGCTTAAACAGGGGGAAAGTAGCAGGGTCCAGTGATGGAGATTGTCATCCCGCAGCCTCAATGTATTGGGTTTGTAAAAATATCCCAAAGGTAAGGCAAATATCTGTGTGAGTAGTGTTGGGCCGGTAGGGAGGCGTTGAAATAAATACCTGACCATTTGAGAAGAACTGAAATTAACCACCACGCAATCACCCTCAATTCATTTTCCTGAGTCCCCCACCCAACCCACTCTTTTGGCCATTAAAATATATAGTAGCATCACCTCCCTTCCCCCTACAAATTGAATAAGCCAATGACTTGCTTTGGGCATCAATTGATCTGTGAACTCCCTTTGGGTGCTATATAATCTTGGAACATTTGTTAACATTACAATGTAGGGGCAAGCTGCTGGAGGAAATGCCAACTTCGTTTGCTTGTCATTTGGGCCCCTTTCTGCTGGTTCAGTCCTTTGGTCTGGTCTTATGTCGAGTCCTAAGGGAGGCAAGCCAGTATCATTAAATGACCCTAGAGATAGAAAAACACTATTGTTGTCACCAATTGGTTTCGAGACCATCGTATTGGGATTTGAGCAACAAGTTGCAGCTGATTGTTGGGGGTGTCTGATGAGATTCCTCCCAAGTTCGCTTTTCTACTCAGTCTGGTTGGGCCCTGATTAACTGAACAGTTGATATTAAAGCCCACGTTATGATGATTTTGGTCTCCCCCTGGAGATCAAAGAGTTTCTATATTTGCCTCAATTCTGGAGAGTCTATCTAGCAATGGTTGAAATAAAACGGTAAATGACTGCTCTATCTTTAAAATCAAAGAATCCATAAAGGATTAATAAAAAGCATTAGTTTCCTGAGTTGTGACAGTTTTTTCTTTTGTTCGCCTACCCCCGCCTTTTTTCTTCTTTAGGAGGAGTTCTGATGGTGCCTGGAGGGAGGGTGAGTATATGGTAGATCAAACGTTTGGACTTTGTATTAGTAGACTCTAAATTTGTGAGTAAGGGATCTGATACTAAAACAGATTGGTCCTCCTTATTTAAAAGCTTGGTCCGGATGACCGGTGGCCCATTTCCCCCCACAGATAGCCTACGCTCAACAGATAAGATCTTCTTATCTAGTACATCAGTAGCTCTTAAAAGAAAGGAGTTTAAAGTGTTTGTGGGCTCACCTCCATTAGTTAAAATTGATTTCCGTTTCCCCATCTTGTCAATCAAACCTGGACCACTACAGCCGTATATGTTAGAGGGGGGCCCAGCTCAGCCTCCTCAAGGCTCTGTCAGGCGCAGCTAGGCCCGCCCTTGACCTGGGCTTCACCTGGGCACCCCCAAGTGAAGGAGCCTGGAGCAGCTTTATGCACCTCCTGGCATGAACGACTATATAGGCGGCTCCTGCCGCGATGCCCCCTGGGGAACGGAGTCCCCAAAACGAAGTGCTGGCATGCAACGGTTGTCATTCATGGCCACTGCTCCCTGAATACTTGGGATAATAGCTGCAGAGAGGTACAAACATGCTCGTTTTTCGAACTCACCTGTAATATTTTTTCAATATATTTTTTATCGCTTTGTTTTATTTTTCTGTAGGCCTAATATGGATGCTTTGCTGGTGGTTAATAACATAGCCACGGGGGCTATTTATTTCTACCTAGTGCTTACCATCTGTTAGTGCCAGCTGCTACCTTTATTCCTCCCCAGTCCATGGCAGCGCTTATGTGCTGATTGAGTGGAGGGAGGACAGACAGGTCTCTTCACTTCCATTTTGACACTCGCTGTCGCCATTTTGGGAGATTGATGGTCTAGTCTCTCTCTCAGGCTAATTTCTTCAGAGGGTGGAAAAATGGAGGATGACGCCAATGTAGCGCTGCTGGCGTGTGAAAGGCAAGCCCGTCTGTGCCCGCCTGCGCCTGGATTGCGCCCAGCGCCTGTCCCCCTGGTCAGGCGAGTCCAGACTCAGGCTGTTATATTAGTTATTCACAAAAAGCCTTACTCTTACTAGCACTAAGAATTGGTGGAAAGTGCTCCCTGCACGTTAGGTCCAGTGCTTCTTCCCTGGCCATACGCCATCACTCTCTGTATAACCACTACCCCAGATGCTGGAGCTTTAAACCAGCAAGTAACTCTTATCTAACCAAGATATCTGACCAGCAAAGCAAAAAAAAATGCTGGCCTAACAAATGTAGATATTACATGTATGCTTTTAAATACGAGTTCCCTTGTTAAGCTCCATTTAGAGTTTTCCAATTTAGTCCAAGCACAACACGCAGATATAGTGTTTGTGACTGAAACATAAGCAGATTTAACATTCAGGCCCATTTGCAGCAATACCTCCAGGATATGCTGTCTATCAGCTTGCTAGGCAAATAAAAAAGGAAGGTGGGCTGGCTGTGTTTTATCAAAATCATTTCAAAGCCATTTTTGAGCCCTCAACATCTCCTGGTTTTGAAGCCCTAGCATTCTCGGTAAAACTATCTAACAAGCAGCCCTTTACTGGCCTGTTAATTTACTGCCCACTGGGACCTAGATGCGGCTTTGTAGATAAGCTTAGTACTCTTCTTGAATCATCGACCCTCAATTCCAGGTTCTCGGTAAGATTAGCACACTTTTTGAATCATCGATCCTCAATTCCAAGTTTTCGGTGTTGGGTGATTTTAATTTCCATTCGGAAACTGAAACTGATTCAGACCCCACAAGGCTGATCGAACCTATGAATGGGCTCAGACTATATTTAATTTCTAGAGGTCCACCACATAGGGCTGGACATATGCTAAATGAGGTTTTCTCTAATCAACCATCTTTTAACATACTACCATCTCATCCTCTTACATGGCCCGACCACTGGCTATTAATTGGCAGCTGAAGAGTCAGAGGACCTCTCTGCATAGACATAAAGCACAACAAACCCCAGGTAGAGCCTGGCGTAAAATTCAGCCAGCTGGACTGAAAGCCATCCTTACAAATATACTTTGGCAATCAGCTGATAACTCTGAGCAGAATGCTGCAAACTTTCGCTCTAGTTAAATATGGCTTTGGACATCTTGGCCCCGGTTGAACCAAAAACCATGACTTAGAAAGTCTCTCAGCCATGGTATAATGTGACCCATAAGACATCATGATGTGACTGCCGTAGGCAAGAACATAAGTGACAGAATAACTATGAGAATGAAGAAAGAATAATTTAGAAAATCAAACTAGCAAAACTTAAAAAAAGATATTCTAGCTTAATTACTCTGAACAGATAAAATTAGCATGCACTGCAAATAAAACTCTCTTTCAAGTTATGCAAAAACTGGTAGTAACAGTTACTTCCAATCCAGCAGTAACCAATCAAAATTTTTGTGATGCCCTGGCAATTTTTTAAGAGAAAGTAGCAAGTATCTTTAATAAACTCTCCATAGGCAGGACATCTATACAGTCAGAGAAGCAACGCTTGAATGTAGCAACAGGTCAAGTTAGATTCTAAAAGCACCCCCTGAGGAACAGATTATGAAGCTGATTCCATTAATCAAATCTGTTGCTCAGCAAGACCCTTGTCCTCCCAAAATAATGCATATGATTCAAGCACAAGTGGCACAACATCTGCGACAAATTTTCAATATGATGTACATGGAGGGTGCTTTCCGCGTGCATTGGATATCTGCCTCTGTTCTGCCTCTTTTAAAAAAGATTATTATTATTCCACTGGATTTGAATAATTATCGCCCTATTTCCAGACTCCCAATTGCTGCTAAGTTGGTACAGAGAGTAATGAATGAACAGCATTCGGAGCACACCGCAGTAAACTGTCTGTTGGATGACATCCAATATGGGTTTTGGAAAAACCATAGCACCGAGGAAATCTGTGAAACGCTTGATAGGGGAGGGACTGGGGCTTGGATTCTGGTGGAACTCTCCCTGGCATTTGACACAGTCAACCACGACATTCTGGATTAATTGTATGCGGAGTTTGGGGATACAGGATAAAGCTCTTGTCTCCTTCAATCCTTCTTAGCCAAATGACAAAAAAGAGTTGCATTTTGCAAATTTACATCCAGGCTCTTCTCTTTGTGTTGCAGAGCCCCACAGGACTCCACACTTAACCAGACATTGTTCAATCTTTATGTTACTCCATTGGCTACTCTTATTAAAAAAGCGGGCTTTTCTTTAACCACATATGCAGATAATACTAAAATTGTGGTGTCATTGGCAAAACATGAGAATAACTATGGCCTTGCATTTAGAACTTGCATGAGCGATGTAAGCAGTTGAATGGACAGCAATTGTATTAAGCTAAATACTGCGAGAAACTGAGGTTATCATTTTCAGCAATAATCCATCATTTTGGATGCCAGAAATGGTGGCTCCCTGAGCTAGACCCCCTTCCAAAACCAGCAAATTAAGTAAAAAACCTAGGTTTTCTGCTGGATAAAGATCTGAAGCTTAACGACCAAGTGAATAACGTTACAACTTCCTCAATCTGTTCCTTGAGGCTAGTAAAAAAACTTAAACAATTCTTACCATCAGAGCTTTTGAAGACAGTAATCATCACATTGGTGCTTTCTAGGCTCAACTATTGCAATAGCCTATATCTTAATCTTGCATCAGGAGCTCTGAATAAGCTTTAGACTCTGCAGAATGCAGCTTTGGTTTGTTCTCTGTAAATTTCCTAAATTTGAATCAGTCAGGGGAGCCATCAGGAAACTTCACTAGCTCCCAGTTAAACAACGTGTTAGGTTCACACCATTGTGCTTGGCCTACAAATCATTGCAGGGATTAGGGCCAGCCAGGTTTGAGGAAAAGCTCAAACGGTATACCCCAGGAAGGACAATACATTCAGGCTCAGCTATGAACCTTGTAGTCTTCTCTTCAGGAGGACAACTTTGGGGGAGAGCATTTTTAGGACTAAAGCTCTGACCTGGAATAGCTTTCCCTTGGAACTTAAAGCTGCTCCTTTGCTATTTACTTTTAGAAAGACCACAAGGATAACCTCCCCTTCAACTATACTCGTCTTTATAGCACTAAGACGCCTCCGGGCATGAGCTGTGCTTTATAAATCACAAAAAAAGTCTTTGCAAATTTTAGCAGTTTCTTTGCAAAATCCTGATGTATGAAAATGTTATTGCCATTAACCATTAATGATGGGATTTCTTGTGCCACCTTATGTATCAACACTTGAAGATGATTACATGGAACTTTAAAGATCATTTGTCGGGGTTTGTTCTGGTGTGAATTACGATGGAAAGGAATTCTATGTGCCTTAATAATTTAAGATTTCTAAGGAAATTTTAGGTGTAAGAGAACAGGTAACAAGTTTTCCAAATATTACCTGCAGTCATTACCTTCCACATCCTCCTGTAAATAAATACACACAAGTTGTATTGTCTATTTCGATTTTCCAATTCAAGAGGTAAGTTGGTCATGGGTAATATTTTTCTACAAGTGGTGAATGACTGTCAATTTTGACTTTATTATCCTGAATTTGTAATGCATTCTCAGCTACTTGCATTGAAAGACTCGCCATGTCTTTTCATACATTAATAATTTCTGGCACAATAGAATCTGCGTTAGAATGAACAGCTTGAATCTCATTGAGTAATAAAGCTAAATAAGGTTCACCAGACTCCACCATTTTGGACATAACTAGAGGTGGAGATGTATTTTGCTTCCTACTATGTAGCACGTGTATTTTTACCTTCTATATTAATTAAACTGGAATTTGCAATTAGATGTAATCTTGATGCAGAATAATGCAATGAAACGGAAGACCTTTCACTGTGAGGCAGTGCAGCAGCTAAATTAGACTGCAGGAGTGTCTAGGCCACAGCCTCACCCTTGCCAGAATGCTACTCCACAAGTCTCTGCAGTACCTGAGTGGAGAGGACATAGGAAGAACCGGATAAATAAAAAACTCTGCTGCCACGCCAAGAAGTCTCACAAAACCCCTCACTGGAAAACACAGTCGCCAAAATGATGTAGCCAGTACAGAAAACCAGGTAAAGCTAGCTGTAATTAATTCAAAATTATCAATTAAGGGCAGACGCGGGAGGAATTCAGCAGGGGCAGCCATCATAGCTCACGCGACTCACTCACATCTCAATTACACTGATCAAATATTCATGTGAGAATATTAAGCATTAATCTCCAGAAAAAAACGATGTGCTGAAGTGCATAATTATGGAATCCAGCCTGCCATGAAGGTTCTGGACAGATTTGGCCTGCTGTGCTGTCTGGACTTTCAGAGAATAACAGCAAATCTAGGTCTTCCCTGTACATGCCCCAGACCCCATTGTGGAGTTTCTGCATGCGGTATGGGTGGATCGCGGACATACACAACAGCTTCAGCACTCAACCGGCGCACGCCACGACTGAACCACCGTCCCCCACCACCACCCTCCGCGCCTGGACCCCGATCAGCACCGAGGACACCGTCCGCACAATGAACTCCATCCACTCCGGATCTCCGACCGACCCTTGCCCTCACCACGTCTTCAACAAGGCCGACGCTGTCATCGCGCCCCACCTGCGGGACATCATCAACACCTCCTTCGACACCGCTACCTTCCCGGAGAGTTGGAAGCACACCGAACTCAGCGCCCTACTAAAGAAGCCATCAGCCGACCCCACCGACCTCAAGAACTACTGACCCATCTCGCTGCTCCCGTTTCCCGCAAAAGTCATCGAAAAGACCGTCAACAAACAGCTGGCCGCCTTCCTCGAGACGAACGGATCCCTCGTCCTCTCGCAGTCTGGCTTCCGGGCCAACCACAGCACCGAGACCGCCCTGATCGCAGCAACCGATGACATCAGAGCCCTGCTCGACAACGGAGAAACAGCGGCCCTCATCCTCCTAGACCTCTCCGCGGCCTTCGACACTGTCTGCCACCGTACCCTAGTACAGCGCCTCAGCAACATCGGAGTCCAGGAGCAGGCACTGGAGTGGATCATCTCCTTCCTCGCCGGAAGGACACAGAGAGTCCGCCTTCCCCCGTTCAGATCAGAAGCTACCGAAGTCATCTGCCGCGTTCCTCAAGGCGCCTCGCTCAGCCCAACCCTCTTCAACGTCTACATGAGCCCCCTCGCAGCCATCACACGCCAGCATAACCTAAGCATCATCTCCTACGCCGATGACACCCAGCTGATCCTCTCCCTCACCAACGACCCCGCCACCGCCAGAGCCAACCTACACGAAGGGATAAAGGAGGTAGCCGAATGGATGAAGGACAGCTGCCTGAAACTGAACGCAGACAAGACTGAAGTCCTCATCCTGGGATCCTCACCCTCCACCTGGGACAACTCCTGGTGGCCCCCCGCCCTAGGCAGCCAAACTGCAGAAGAGACTCCAGCGGATCGAGAACGCCTCACCACGACTCATCCTGGACATCCCCCGCCACCACCACATCTCCAGACACCTGAGAGACCTGCACAGGCTCCCGGTCAACAAGAGAATCACCTTCCGTCTCCTCACCCACGCACACAAAGCCCTGCACAACCAAGGCCCAGGATACCTCAACAGCCGCCTCATCTTCTACGCTCCCAAACGCCAGCTTCAATCGACCGGCCACGCCCTTGCCGCCGTCCCCCGCATCCGAAGAGCCACCACAGGGGGAAGATCCTTCTCCTACCTCGCCGCCAAGACTTGGAACTCCCTCCCGACCCACCTCCGCCTGACCCAGGACCACCTCGCCTTCAGGAAGCAGCTCAAGACCTGGCTGTTCGAGCAGTAGCGGACCCCCCCTCCCCTAGCGCCTTGAGACCCTCCGGGTGAGTAGTGCGCTATACAAATGCTTTGATTGATTGATTGGTTGATCTGAACCCACCGTCATCAGATACTTGAGAGTCCTATTCAATTGTATCAATCCGACAAGTGCATTTTGGAGGGCAATATCTGTCTGGCGAAAAGAGCATTTTGCAGCAGTGCACAGGGATTGCCCCCCTTTTCTGCCAAGGGTATAATACTAGCAGTTGCTAAATTCGAGGAGGCATTGTTTTAGTTCTTGATAGCAAATGGCACCATAATTACTGGGCCTGAGCGTATTCCCTCAACTTCAGAGTATACTCGGATCTTCTTGACGATGATTGATCACACAGATCATACACAAGGCTACTTGTCTCTCCTCCTCTGCATGTGGTACAGTGAAGGGTAGAGGGGGAGCCAGGCTGGACAAGCAGCCTGAGTCACTCAGACAATCCAGAGCTGCTCCCTTGCTGTTGCACAGCATGAGAGCAGTGCCAGGACTGGCTTGAATGGGTAAACTCACCACTCAATAGGAGAATGGGGGTCTGTGGCTTTGATCAACCCCCACTCACTGATGAGCAGTAGAGAGATGCCTCTAGTGCCAATGACAGGCTGGGCGGAGAAAGGTAGCTGTCCAACCCGGAATGCAAACTTTGTGCCCTAGGAGCCTTGTGCTGCTACCCATGTGTGTTAATCAACTTGAAGCAGCTTCGCCTCCAACACCTTCAAAGCTGCTATCGTGCCTACAGCTGTACTGATTTACTTGCCGTTGCGCTAATTAGATACTGGACTGCTGATTTCAATAAAGTGTGTACTACTGACTGTCAATACTATTTACTGTTTAGTGTATATTCACAATATAGGGAGGGGCACAATGTCAGTTCTTTAATGCTTTAACGCTCCAAAGTCCTAAGGCAGAAACCACCCCTGGAATACAGTCCAATTTGTAAGCCATACAGTGTTCATTTTAGGATAATGTTCTAGAAGTAGAATATATTGAATAGAATCACAATAATAAACAGTGATGGTGATTATCAGAGGAGCACAATAGCTGGGGATATGAATTATTGTATTGTGTATTGCACCTCTAGCCTCATAACAGTTTTGACAAGATTGTGAGAGTCTGTGATCTAGCGCACAATTTCAAGTGCCAGGTGGTAACACCAAGGAACCCAACAGTCTAACAACTTTTTGGGAGCCAAACACTGTGCCCATTACATAGGAAAATGATAGGTGACTTAATTGCCTGAAATGTTCTAAACTTGCTCATGACGGTTGAGGTTATCATTACCATTAGTACTTAATCCAATATTTATTACCACCAAACATCTACCTAGTCAGGCCCGGACTGGCCGTTGAGGGCACCGGGCAATTCCCCGGTGGGCCGCATGGTTGGGGGCCGGTTTTGGGCCCCTGGGGCCGTTTTTGTTACAGGGCCGTTATGCTGCAAAAACGGCCCTGTAACAAAAACGGCCGAAAACCGGCCCTGTCACAGAGCGCGGTCGCACCTCTCCCCCCTCCCCTCTCCTCCCGGAGGGGGGAGGGGGGCCGGCCGAGTACTCTGCCAGGGCCGGTTCTGGTTCCCAGTCCGGCTTCAAAGATGATAACTACTAATGTGTCAGGGTGAATCTCATTAATAGTATAATGCACATTATCAGTTTGCTTGAAAACTAATGAAGAATATGTCTGTTGTCTCTTCAGGGAGCCAACAAGTGGGTGGTACACCAGAAAGAATTTTCCCTAGCCTAGCCGGAGTTGGGTACTTTCTATATGTTACTTTAAGTGGGCTTTAATTGTGTTGAGTGTATGTGGAGTACGAGGTAGCTCTGGACCAAGCTACAAACCATATGCCACTGAGGTATCCCCTCCCATGTCTAATTACCAGTAGAGTACATACAATTGAGTATTCCTTTTGGACAAGCTGGAAAATATCCTGTAGAGACCTGAAAAATTCTCCTTCACTGTAGGGCTTAAAAATCCGTTTAAAAAAAAATCACATTTGAATTCATTTGACCTCTCCTCGTTGTGTGGCACTGATTCCTCAATTAAATGTACCTGAAATTATGCTCTTCTATTGTTCCATAAGTTTACATTGCAAGTTTGAACTGCATGTGCATGACCTCTCAGGCAAAGTGTGAATTCCAACTTCCAGAAAACTGATGTCTTCAGTGATGGGTGACACAACGGCCTGGACCTCCTGATTCTAAGCTCTAATTAAGCTAGTGTCATGGGAAAAGTTGGGAGTCTTACATCTGCTCATTTAGGGAATTTGGGCTAAGGTGTTCAGGTGTATTCATAAACGTGATTGTTCTAATCGGAATAACTGATTGTCTGGGTTGTCAAGCACCTGGTGAATTATGACAACCAAGGGAGAGATTTACTAATCTTCCACACAATGCAAAACAGCAAGGCAACATGATGGGCTGTGTTGCTTGAAAGGGAGGGAACAGAAATGGTCCATTTTGGCACAAATCAAGGTTAACTGCATTTGTAAATTTGGGTTTGTGTCAAATGCATGGGTGGGTGAATGGAAACTCCCATGCTTCAACCATTACATGATGCAAAGTAGGTTGAGCAGCACTATGCACCGTGTTGCATTACTTTTTCTTGACTACACTATGCAAAGTGGCTTTGAACAGCTTAGTAAGTCCCAGTTAAAGACTTGCATTGCCTTGTGATGATTGGCGTCAGGGTTTGCAGAGCACTTTATTGGAAATTCATAGGCATCTATTCACACATTTCAAGTTGTTATGGAGATTTGTGCCTGTCTACCCACTTTATGTGTACTATAAAGGGAAAATACATATTACATAAATATCTTTTTACTCCATTTATCCTGCTTATACAGGATATTTCCTGTTTGCCCCAACTGTGAAGGACTGTGAATAACTGCTCTGTAATAGGTAGTTCTCTAATGTTACGTTTGTATAGTGTTGTGGGTGACGTGGCGAGATTGACTCGAGATACAGAAATATCGAGTTTTAAATATAATTACATAAATATCATGATTTTTATTAGGTAAATATTATTGTTTTTAACAATATCACAGATTTCATATTGTTTTCAATAGTATAGTTTAAAAAAATATTGTGTTTAATTATATCTGTATTTTAGTTCATTTATTAATTTTATATGTTGAATATTGATTGTATATTTGTTGAAAATATTTTTAAATATAGTTTGTAATTTTAAATGATGCACCATTTTTAATGTAATTGGTATAATTAGTTTATAGTGCTGTAGCGGGTTGTGAGATTTGTAGAGATTTTTTTAAATGTATTAATTATTTTATTGATAATCATAGCAATTGTGTAATTATATTTTTTAAGGTCTATTTTAGCTGCTGGTTGTCAATTTCTGTGGGTATAGGGTGGGAAGTAAATAAATTATTAATTGTATAATGATTATATATTTAATATTCAAACAACTTAAATATGTAAATTGCATTATTATGATATATTTTAAGTTATCTTGTAGGTGCAGGTTGTTGAGTCTTAGGGGTATTCTGTGGGAAGTTAGGTAATAATAAATAAACCATTAATTATTGGTGTATTATTAAGTATGTAATTGCTCCTTAGTTTTTGTATATTGTTTAATAATTATATTTTTAAGCTACAATTTCGGTGCAGGCTGATATGTTTGTAGGGGCATAGGGTGGGAAGTTATTTAAGTTAAAAATGTTTAAAACAATATTAATATATTAGAAATTATTTAATTGATTATGCAACATGTTAATTTTGTTATACGTTTTTAGTTTATTTATAGAGTGGGTTGCTAGGTTTGTGGGATTATAGAGTGGGAACATACTAATTATGTATATTGTTTCATTGGTTTTCAATTTGATATTTATAATTCTTCTATTAATATTTTTGGTTAAGTTATAAGGTTATTAAAATATGTTATGTGTTTGAATTGAGGTACTTTTCCTACTGCTCAACAGACTGGAGTGGGAATATTAAATGTAACCCTTCTGAAGACGAACGCTTTCCCTACTGTTGCACAGACTGCAGTGGGAATAGTGTATCTTTTATTTTCTGATTTAAAGACATTTTATTACAATTGTTGAAACATATATATCAGTATTACTTGTGTGTGTGTTTAATTTTATAATATGTGCTTATATATAGGTTGTTTTTTTATAATATATTTAATAAATATTTGTCTTATATTAAAAATTATCTTTTTTATATTTAAATTGTTCATTTAGTGCAATGTTTTGTACTTGTGTTTTATCATTTTTTTTAAATACATAAATATATATTTATGTTTTTTATAATAGTAAATTAAAAAAAGGATTAAAATACCTAATTGAAATTCAAATATATATTTGAATCAATTGTAGTAAATTATTAGGCTTTCCTGTTTTCAGTTTCTATTTTTGGTAAATTCTGGTGGGGTTTTTTCAGTGTTTTCAATATCTTATAAAACAGTTGTCATCAGTGATTACACATTTTTGCGCCACTAATAACAACTGAAAAGGTGTTTTTCCGGTGTTTATGGAACGTTTTGCTTTTGTTATTGCTTGCTTTCTGCACTGAAAGAACATGGTATATAGACAGTGTACTTATAGTGTATATGAGGTCCAAATATATTTTTTCAAATTAATCTTTTTGTAGTACACCATACGATACTTCTTCAATGAGTCTTTGGGTCATGTGCGCTTGCTCTTTCCTTCCCATGTAGTCTTCTGTGAAAAGGCCCTCAGCATTCATAGCCCCTTGGGCTGAGAACCAACAGATAAGGGACACAGTTGGGATGACTCTTTCTTTGATGCCACATCAAGCACGAAATGATAAATATTTGAGTTTTAGTTCCTGTGCATAAGAAAACAGTGCACCAGAATGGACCAAAATATCAAATATGAGTTTGATATTTTCCGATTCTCTACAGTTTATAAAATAATTAAACTAGACCTAAAACATGAAACTAAACCCAGCATCTTAAGACCAAAGGCCACAACACTGAAAAAAGTAAAAGGAAGAAGAAACAATATTTTAGTGGCATCCCTAAAGAACAAAACTCAAGCAGAAAAAATGTTAGCCAGTCTTCCTTACTGATAGCTTGTATAACAAAGTTACATTGTATTGACACCTTCAGGAAGAAAAAAATGACTCTTTCACTCTCTTTTCCTTTTCTTTGAATGGCATTTAGTTTGTGGTTGTGCAGGTGTTTTTTCAGTGTTTATATGTTTTCACCGGTGAGGGCTATTTATCATTCAGTGGGGTTTTATCAGTTATTATAGGTTTAAACCTAAAACCCCACAGCCTATAAATTATATATATATATATATATATATATATATATTCACTAAAGTGTTGTCATGTGTCACTGACCATGTCATGAGTGATGTAATATGTGACGTCATCAGCAGTGCATTGCAGGCGCGCAAGTTATAGTGAGTCCAACTAACTATAACGTGGAATTTCATTGGTTTTATGTCAGTAAAATTTCCAGCTAACTATAACTGATGTGAAACCTATGGTTTTTTTTGTGAATTTAATAGGTTTTTTAAATGCTAATTCCTAACTGTAACTGGTATGAAACCTATGGTTTTTTTCAGTGAATTTCATTGGTTTTTTAAATGCTAATTCCTAACTATAAGTCTCACTTTATAAATAGGACTGTTAGCACTCTAGTTGTTCTTTAGAACACTCTGGTACATTCTGTCATTGGGCTACAGTTGGGCTACATCTAGCTGATATTTGGGCTACATTTGTATTTTTTGGTCTCTGGTGGCCATCTTTGGGCTACATTGGGCTACATTGGGCTACATTTGGGCTACATTTTGGCTCTAACATATATAAAGCCCAATGTAGCACAATACATATTTTTCAAAAGTTAATTTTTTTAAAAACCACTTCAGAATAGGGCTACCTGTCCCTACAATTATCCCATTTTTATTTTTTTTATTTTTTGTTTTTGGAGCGCTCCCGGTGCGCGCCCCGGGGAGCGCCCGGGAAAGCGTTCTTCTATAAAGCGCCCCGGGGCGCGCTCCGGGGAGCGTCCCGTGAGCGTCAATATCGCGAACGAAAACATGATCGTGACGTATCGCGTAGCCGCGTCCGCGCCCCTGGGCGCGCCCCGGGGCGCGTAGCGTAAGCGCGTCGGGTCATGTGACCTGAAAATAACACTTTTCATTGGTTCAGGACTGTTTTTTTTCCAAATGATGAAAGACCCCACCTTTTTTCCTTATTCTGACTTTGTCCTTTGACTGAGGAAGACCTGTTTGTACACCTCTGTACCTTTTTGATCTTTATAATGGCTTCAGTAGCAGCAGCAGCTGGTGCATCTGCCCCACCACCACCACCACCACCACCAACAGGACCAGCTCAAGATTATATTGGTGGTCAAGAAGAGGAGGAGGAGGAAGAGGAAGAGAAGGAGGGGAGGAGAAGATGGCTGCCTGAAGAAAATACCACATACAAGCCCAAGCCACACATTGTATGGGAGTTTTTTTCACTCCCAGAGGGCAAGAAAAAAGTGAATGCGGCCAAGGTAACTTGCCTAATCTGCAATGAAGAACTCTCAAGGGGCAACCCAAACAAAAAATATTCATTTGGTAACTATACCATGATTCGTCATATGACCAGAAAGCACCCTAACAACTATTCTCGTGCAGAGCTCAGGGAACTGGCCAGTAACCTCCCCCAGTCTTCAAGGACCACCTCCCAAAGAAACGAACCCACTTCATCGGGACCAGAAACATCAGAGATGATGCCTTGTATTCAGCCAAGATTTGCTGATTTTAAAATCACTTGTTCTGCATGTGGCAAGCTTATCGCCTATGGTGAAAAAAAGCGTAAAGCTCATCGTCCTTGCAGGTGATAATCACAAGTGCCCCAAAAAGAAGTAATTTTTTGGGATTTTTGTTTTTTTGCTCCAGTTGAGCCAGTTTCAATTCCCTTTTTTTGTTTCTCCCCCTAAAAAAATACAAAAAAAATATAAAACTGTTTTGAAAATCCAAAAAAAGTACAAAATGTTCAAAAAACACAAAAAAAAATATAAAACAACAAAAAGAAGAAAAAAAAAGTTCTTTTTAGAACTACCTCCAATTTAAAAAAAAAAAGGCTTCATTTTTTAAAAACTCTGCCATCTTTTTTCCTCATAGTACGCTCCCCGGGCCGCTCCCCGGTGCGCGTACCGGGCGCTCCCCCCGTGCAAAACGAAAAAAATATATATATTTTAAATGCCCCGCGGGGCCCTTTTATAGCCCCCACATCAAACCTAGGGGGTGAAAGGGGGTCTATCCCTGACGCCTTATGGTCATTTCCCCCTTTGTTTTAGCCACCTCTTGTGTCTCGATTTGACCAAGACACAAGATGGCAGCCGCTCCGGACTGTTTACAGACACCCAAAAGCCAATCAGTTTTCCGTGCGCACCTCGCGGGGTGCGTACCGGGGCGCGGCTATAGATATATATATTTTTTTGAACCTAAATTACTCAAAATCCACTGGAGCACATATCTTGAGACATAGCAAAGGCACATCGGGCTACCAGTCCCTACAATTTTGCCAAGTTTGGTGTAAATCCATTCAGCCGTTCGGGCTAAAAGTGAAATCGACCGCCCTATGGAAATTAACATGGGGAAAACGCGTTTTGGGACCCCCCTTTTATCTCGGCCCCCGCTTGACATATCCCCCCCAAACTTTCAGGGAAGGACCGGGGCGCCGCGAGGCCATTTTCAGGAAATTTTCAAGCAGATTCGTCAACCGGCGCCAAAGTTATTCCAAATAGAATTTTGAGATTTAACATTGAAAAAAATCCTAACTATAACTACCTACTGGCGACCGCCAGTAGGTAATATATATATATATATAAAAACACCAGTTGCCCAGAATGAGGAGGTCACACAAAGAAGGGGTCACGCACACAACCGCTGGCAGCAGACCCTTCAGCCAGCCATCCATCTCATGCTGCGTGATCGCCAATTGCGTTTCAAGCATCTAAAGCTCTTGTTCACTGGCTCTCCCCCACAGATGTCATGGAAAAGCAGTTTCAGGTGGAACATCACTTTATTCAATTTCAGAGTCCCGCCCTTGTGGGTGTCGCAAAGCAGGGCATGCTGGTCTCTGTAGTCTTGCCCATCGCTGCTGACTCGACAGTTCCCTCCAAAACCCGTTTGGGTACTGATTTGCCATAAGGAGAGTTCACATAATGTTTACCCAAGAGGGCACATGGGATGTAGGTGCCGCTTCTGAGCCTGCCAATAATCCTCCAGCAGCCAGGCCCCCTTCAATTCAAACAGCGCTCGGCATGTGGAGCGCCGCAGATCTGCGAACTTTAGGCGGCGGGACCTCCTCGCGGCGAGGCTGCCGCTATACAAAAAAACACCAGTTGCCCAGAATGAGGAGGTCACACAAAGAAGAGGTCACGCACACAACCGCTGGCAGCAGACCCTTCAGCCAGCCATCCATCTCATGCTGCGTGATTTCCAAACGCGTTTCAAGCATGTAAAGATCTTGTTCACTGGCTCTCCCCCACAGATGTCATGGAAAAGGAGTTTCAGGTGGAACATCACTTTATTCAATTTCAGAGTCCCGCCCTTGTGGGCGTCGCAAAGCAGGGCATGCTGGTCTCTGTAGTCTTGCCCATCGCTGCTGACTCGACAGTTCCCTCCAAAACCCATTTGGGTACTGATTTACCATGAGGAGAGTTCACATAATGTTTACCCAAGTGGGCACATGGGATGTAGGTCCCGCTTCTGAGCCTGCCAATAATCCTCCAGCAGCCAGGCCCCCTTCAATTCAAACAGCGCTCAGCATGTGGAGCGCCGCAGATCCGCGAACTTTAGGCGGCGGGACCTCCTCGCGGCGAGGCTGCCGCTATACAAAAAAACACCAGTTGCCAAGAATGAGGAGGTCACACAAATAAGGGGTCAGACACACAATCGCTGGCAGCAGACCCTTCAGCCAGCCATCCATCTCATGCTGCGTGATCGCCAAACGCGATTCAAGGATGTAAAGCTCTTGTTCACTGGCTCTCCCTCACAGATGTACTGGAAAAGCAGTTTTAGGTGGAACATCACTTTATTCAATTTCAGAGTCCCGCCCTTGTGGGCGTCGCAAAGCAGGGCATGCTGGTCTCTGTAGTCTTGCCCATCGCTGCTGACTCGACAGTTCCCTCCAAAACCCGTTTGGAAACTGATTTGCCATAAGGAGAGTTCACATAATGTTTACCCAAGTGGGCACATGGGATGTAGGTGCCGCTTCTGAGCCTGCCAATAATCCTCCAGCAGCCAGGCCCCCTTCAATTCAAACAGCGCTCGGCATGTGGAGCGCCGCAGATCAGCGAACTTTAGGCGGCGGGACCTCCTCGCGGCGAGGCTGCCGCTATACAAAAAAACACCAGTTGCCCAGAATGAGGAGGTCAAACAAAATGTAAATGGACGGATGTGCTGCAGGCTGTTGTGTTGCTGCCGGCAGCAAATGTGTATCAACCCCCTCGTGAGCGACCTTCCAATTTGGCAACTTGTGGAAAGAATTTAAGGCAGCTAGTCTGGTCGCTGAAGGTCCCGCCGCTGAAACTAGTGGATCTACACTGCTCAGCATCTTGTGCAGCGAACAGAACGAGGGGGGCCTGAGCCGCTGGTAAATATTGGCAGCATGAGCGCGCTGCATGACATTTCCTTCCACCCACTGGGGTAAAACATTGACAAACAACGATAAATCAGAGGTGCCCACTGGGGTTGTAGCACGATTAAATTTGGGCAATGGACTGCTGAGACCAGAATGCAACTTTGCCACACCCACATGGGTGGGACTTGTTCAATAAATCATGTGCATATTATCAGCCTCTGTTTCTCGTTGTACAGCCAGTGATCAAGGGCGGGATGACACCCGAAATGCGTTTGGCATGTAAATGGACGGATGTGCTGCAGGTCGTTGTGCTGCTGCCGGCAGAAAATGTGTATCAACCCCCTCGTGAGCGACCTTCCAATTTGGCAACTTGTGGAAAGAATTTAAGGCGGCTAGTCCGGTCGTGGAAGGTCCTGCCGCTGAAACTAGTGGATCTACACTGCTCAGCATCTTGTGCAGCGAACAGAACGAGGGGGGCCTGAGCCGCTGGTAAATATTGGCAGCATGAGGGCGCTGCATGACATTTCCTTCCACCCACTGGGGTAAAACATTGACAAAAAACGATAAATCAGAGGTGCCCACTGGGGTTGTAGCACGATTAAGTTTGGGCAATGGACTGCTGAGACCAGAATGCAACTTTGCCACACCCACATGGGTGGGACTTGTTATTCAATAAATCATGTGCATATTATCAGCCTCTGTTTCTCGTTGTACAGCCAGTGATCAAGGGCGGGATGACGGCCGAAACGCGTTTGGCATGTAAATGGACGGATGTGCTGCAGGCTGTTGTGTTGCTGCCGGCGGCAAATGTGTATCAACCCCCTCGTGAGCGACCTTCCAATTTGGCAACTTGTGGAAAGAATTTATGGTGGCTAGCCCGGTCGCGGAAGGTCCCGCCGCTGAAACTAGTGGATCTACACTGCTCAGCATCTTGTGCAGCGAAGAGAACAAGGGGGGCCTGAGCCGCTGGAAAATATTGGCAGCATGAGGGTGCTGCATGACATTTCCTTCCACCCACTGGGGTAAAACATTGACAAACAACGATAAATCAGAGGTGCCCACGGGGGTTGTAGCACGATTAAGTTTGGACAATGGACTGCTGAGACCAGAATGCAACTTTGCCACACCCACATGTGTGGGACTTGTTATTCAATAAATCATGTGCATATTATCAGCCTCTGTTTCTCGTTGTACAGCCAGTGATCAAGGGCGGGATGACGCCCGAAACACGTTTGGCATGTAAATGGACGGATGTGCTGCAGGTCGTTGTGTTGCTGCCGGCAGAAAATGTGTATCAACCCCCTCGTGAGGGACCTTCCAATTTGGCAACTTGTGGAAAGAATTTAAGGCGGCTAGTCCGGTCGTGGAAGGTCCTGCCGCTGAAACTAGTGGATCTACACTGCTCAGCATCTTGTGCAGCGAACAGAACGAGGGGGGCCTGAGCCGCTGGTAAATATTGGCAGCATGAGGGCGCTGCATGACATTTCCTTCCACCCACTGGGGTAAAACATTGACAAACAACGATAAATCAGAGGTGCCCACTGGGGTTGTAGCACGATTAAGTTTGGGCAATGGACTGCTGAGACCAGAATGCAACTTTGCCACACCCACATGGGTGGGACTTGTTATTCAATAAATCATGTGCATATTATCAGCCTCTGTTTCTCGTTGTACAGCCAGTGATCAAGGGCGGGATGACGGCCGAAACGCGTTTGGCATGTAAATGGACGGATGTGCTGCAGGCTGTTGTGTTGCTGCCAGCGGTAAATGTGTATCAACCCCCTCGTGAGTGACCTTCCAATTTGGCAACTTGTGGAAAGAATTTAAGGCCGCTAGGCCGGTCGCGGAAGGTCCCGCTGCTGAAACTAGTGGATCTACACTGCTCAGCATCTTGTGCAGTGAACAGAACGAGGGGAGCCTGAACCGCTGGTAAATATTGGAAGCATGAGGGCGCTGCATGACATTTCCTTCCACCCACTGGGGTAAAACATTGACAAACAACGATAAATCAGAGGTACCCACTGGAGTTGTAGCACGATTAAGTTTGGGAAATGGACTGCTGAGACCAGAATGCAACTTTGCCACACCCACATGGGTGGGACTTGTTATTCAATAAATCATGTGCATATTATCAGCCTCTGTTTCTCGTTGTACAGCCAGTGATCAAGGGCGGGATGACGCCCGAAACTCGTTTGGCATGTAAATGGACGGATGTGCTGCAGGCTGTTGTGTTGCTGCCGGCGGCAAATGTGTATCAACCCCCTCATGAGCGACCTTGCAATTTGGCAACTTGTGGAAAGAATTTAAGGCGGCTAGTACGGTCGCAGAAGGTCCCGCTGCTGAAAATAGTGGATCTACACTGCTCAGCATCTTGTGCAGCGAACAGAACGAGGGGGGCCTGAGCCGCTGGTAAATATTGGCAGCATGAGGGCGCTGCATGACATTTCCTTCCACCCATGGGGGTAAAACATTGACAAACAACGATAAATCAGAGGTGCCCACTGGGGTTGTAGCACGATTAAGTTTGTTCAATGGACTGCTGAGACCAGAATGCAACTTTGCCACACCCACATGGGTGGGACTTGTTATTCAATAAATCATGTGCATATTATCAGCCTCTGTTTCTTGTTGTACAGCCAGTGATCAAGGGCGGGATGACGCCCGAAACGTGTTTGGCATGTAAATGGACGGATGTGCTGCAGGCTGTTGTGTTGCTGCCGGCGGCAAATGTTTATCAACCCCCTCGTGAGCGACCTTCCAATTTGGCAACTTGTGGAAAGAATATATATATATATCCACATATACTTTTTACTGTGATCAAGGCCATCCGCCTGAAACGCGTCAGTCCGCTGCGCTGTTGAACCTGGTTAAATAAAATCTTTTTTGCCTTATCTTTAGGATTCGTTGGTCTCTGTTCGCCGGAGCTGGAAGTTCAGGACTAATTGTTTGAATCATATATATATATATATATATATATATATATATATATATATATATATATATATATATATTACCTACTGGCGTTCGCCAGTAGGTATATATAGTTAGGATTATTTGTCTATGGAACTTTTGAAAATTCTATGTCTAATAACTTTGGCGTTTGTGGACGGAATCGGCTGGAATTTTCAGGAAAATGGCACATTTTGTTTCTGAGCAGCCCCTGAAAATTTGGGGGGGTTTCGTCAAGGGGGGGCCGAGAAAAAAGGGGGGTCCCAAAACGCGTTTTTCCCATGTTAATTTCCATAGGGCCTTTGGCCTCACTTTTAGCTCGAACGGCTGAATGGATTTGCACGAAACTTGGCAAAATTGTAGGGACTGTTAGCCCGATGTGCCTTTGCTAGGTCTCAATATATGTGCTCCAGTGGATTTTGAGAAATTAACGTTCAAAACAAGATATATATCTGTAACAGCGCTCCGGGCTGCGCTCCGGGCCGCTTACTTTTCGCGAAACGGAACTTTGCGATGCGAAGCTGATTGGCTCCCCGGTGTCTGTCAACATTCTAAACAGTCCGGAGCGGCCGCCATCTTATCTCTCGGTAGGATCGAGAGAGAAGAAGAGGTGAAAAACGAAGGGGGAATTTAATGAAAGGGGGCAAGGTATACCCCTCTTGACCCCCTAGGAATGTTGTTGGGGTTATTAAAGGGTCCCGTGGGGAAAATAAAAAAATATATATTTTTCACGGTAGAAGTGCTTCACGGGCCGCGAACCGGGTCGCAAACTGGTAGCGAAACGGGAATTCGCCATTTTGTGTTTCGTTTTAATTAAATTACTAGGTATAAGGGGGTGCGGGAGACGTATCCTAATCCCTTATGTTTTCTGAGGTTGGCTGAGGAGGCTCATATATGTTGATACATGTCTTCCAGCGGCTGTGCGTGATCTTTTTTTTTTTTTGCTGCGTGACGTCTGTTAACGTTCGATTTTGTCGTGCACGGCAGCCATTTTAGATGCCAGGCCGGTCCCAGGCTATCACCTAGCCCTGCGGATGTAGTTTATGGCCCCAGCTGTAGAGAATCCAGACATGCCAACCCTCCTGATTCAGGCGTGAGACTACTGATTTCAGTGCTAGTCTCCCGCCTCCCGATTTCTGCAAGCAAAAACCCGGGGGCATATTACCAACAACTAGCGATAATTTTTGTCTCTAACTTGTTTAGAGACAAAAATTATCGCCGCACATCGGCGATTTTTATTGCAGATAAACCTTGCTATTAGCAAGGTTTATCGCAAATGCGATAAAAAACGGCCGCAATGCATGAATATTGCTGAAAAGTCAGCGATATTCATGCATTATCGAGCAAATGCTCTTAGCCATGTTATCCACCTCCCATTGGATAACATGGCTAAGAACTGCTCAGGTCAGGTGTTAGCTTTTGGAGATATTCTCCAAGTTGGTAATAGGAGATAGCGATGTTAGGGACTGTTTCCAGTCGCTAACATCTTGGCACGCCCACTTTGCATGTCATTAGTGATAAATATCACTGACATGCAAAAGCGGGGCCCAAGATGGTCGCTATCTCCTTTTAGCTGTCACTAACTGGTGTTAGCGACAGCTTGGTAATAGGGAGATAATTTTATCTCCGCTTTCTTGGCTTTTAAAGCCAAAAAAGCGGAGATAAACCCCCTTGATAATATGCCCCACGATTCCTCGGGGGTTTCAGCTGACAAGGCTTGGTATTGTGTTACGTGGTAATTTTTCCAGGAAACGTCAGAGGGTCGATGCAGGGGTTCTAGAAGGGGTGATAAACCATTTAAGCCTCATGAACAAGCACATGGTCTTTTAAAGATCTGTGAAGTACTCGGGGCGGCGGTGTGTGTGTGTCCTCTTTCAGGAGCGGGCGGGGGGGGGGCACTGCCAGCAACTTGCCAGGCAGTGTTCAACACTTGCATCACCCTTTCTCTGCCTGCTATTGCGCTCCATGCTTTGGAAAGGTAAGAAAAAGAACGTGCATTTGAGTTTGAAATGTCCGATCCTGTAGCAGTACACTTGCAAAGCCCACACATGACAATAACCCGATTCAAGGCCCCATTCACCCGATTTTTTAAAAATATATAGCACTCCAACAAAGTGGGATTATAAAACTTTATTAACTTTTAAATATAACGAACGGAACAAAAACTGTAACAAACATTTAAACATTTTGACAAAAAAAGCAACAATGGTCAGAAGCTGTCTTTTGTGCGAATAGTCCCAAGGCAGCACAACGTGCTGAGTTCTGGACGGCACCCAGGTGATGTCACCTGGGTGCCGCACTGGTTTTTGGGATCCTACAATGCAGCTCAGAAAAACAGCGTGGGGCGTCCCGGGTGGTGCGGGGGGAGGCCTCGTCAGTAGCGGTCTGTTGTGCGAATAGTCCCAAGGCAGCAGAACGCGCTGAGATGTGGATGGCACCCAGGTGATGTCCAGTAAACTGCCGCACTGGTTTTGGTATCCTACAATGCTGCTCCGAAAATTGGCGTGGGGCGGCCCGGGGGGGGGGGGCGTGGGGGAGGCGGCGTGAACGGGCCTCCCCAGGTGGCGGCCAACCAGCTGAGTTGCGCCCGCTCTTGCGGCTACAGCGTCTCGCTCACCATGTAGTTGAGTTGCTCCCACTCTTGCAGTGCAGCGATAGGCGGCTGCCACAGGACTCTTAAAATGGCGGCCGGCTCTTCGGTTTTGGGCCTGGTCCACTAAAATGGCCCTGGGACACCTTGGAACTCGGACGCTTGCCTGCTAGGGCTTGGGCTCCATTCTCGAAAGCGTCCCCTCAGCCGTGAAGATTCTACAAAAGTCTTGGGGGCCCTCGACTCCTGCAGGCTTCCGCTGGGGAGCGGCTGCCATGATTGCTCGCGGAATGACCACGACGGAGCCACGAGATGGTGGTGCTCTCATGGTGACGCCAGCTTCAGTCTGAATCATCCAGAAACAAGGTGGGGCTTTCATCGTTTGGGGAAAAAAAAATGTTCTAACCCAATGAAAAGTGTTATTTTTAGGTCATATGACCAAGCCTTCCATCTTTAGGAAACCAAAAGTAAAATGAACCAATGAAAAGTTTTATAAACAAGTCACATGACCTGTTATGCGGCATAGGGCTACAAAAAGCGTAGAAAATCCGTTGGCACGTGAGGCGGCGTCAGTAGCGGACCGGTGTGCGAATAGGCCGAAGGCAGCACAACGCGCCGAGATCCGGATGGCACCGAGTTAGTGTCCAGCAAGTTGCTGCACTGGTGTGGCTATCCTACAATGCTGCGCCGAAAGTCGGCGTGGGGCGCCCCATTGGCCTGTGAGGTCGCGTCAGTCAGTGGGGGCTGTGCGTCTCCCCCAAGATGGAGGCTCCTCGGCTGCAGTGCGGCGCCCCTTATCTTTTCACTCGCCGTCCAACTGAGTTGCGTTCGCACTTGCGGCTACAGTAGGCCGAAGGCAGCACAACGCGCCGAGATCCGGATGGCACCGAGGTGGTGTCCAGCAAATTTCCGTACTGGTGTGGCCATCCTACAATGCTGCGCCGAAAGACGGCGTGTCCAGCTGAGTTTCGGTCACTCTTGCGGTACAGTGACTCGAACACGCCGAGATCCGGATGGCACCGAGGTTGTGTCCAGCAAGTTGCCGCACTGGTGTGGCCATCCTACAATGCTGCGCCGAAAGTCAAATGAATTCAAGTGAGAGGCCTAATTTCACTTGTGTGTGTTGTCGACGCACTTATTATAAGAATCAGACTAAGTTGAAGACTGTCTGAAGCTTATTTGCACCTGCTGCAGCTTCACTATTGCCCTGGTGTGGCCAAAGATCGCCCATGACATAGGCGGCGGGCTCACGAGGTCCGGTGGAACTTTTTTCCTTTTCCTTTCTGCTTCTTGTCCCACAATCCGTTTCACCTGAAGACACGACCAGGTCCCTGAATGTGTGCAGGGGGACGCTATTGATTGAATGAAAATGGCGGCTTGACACAAAGCTGACTCAAGCGTTGCTGTTGATGCTATACAGACAAAAACTGGTTTTCAGTTTGTACATTCTTCAGGATTTTTTTTTCCATCCAAGGCTGATTGAGTTTGTAGAAAAATGGCTTCAGATTTTCCACATATTACTCTTCAACATTCTTCCTAAATATAACAATGTGAGACTCACTAGGAGAACGGCTGTTTATCTTTCCTTTCAAAATGCTGCCAACAATATTTTCTGAATGGAAGACACCATCTTGTAGCATAAAGGGCCGAAAGGGGTTCTGGTCTGGCCGATGGTTGGTGGAGACATTTTGACTATATCTTGGACCTGCCCGGCCTCGCCCAAAATGGCCCCAGCATAAATGGGACTCGTAACTCCTTGTTGTGTACTGGTTGAACAACGTTGATATCACGAGATATGAATGCAGTTTTGATGCTCATGGCGGGCGGGGACGAGAATTGATTGAATATTTCGACATCCCTATTGATATTAAGTTCTGATGTGTTATTGATTACTGTACTATTGAAAGTTCGAATTAACGTCACCCATGGTACTTGCACGCAAATGTATATCTAGATAACTTTTTTGTAAGTGGCCCTGTCGTATTTTAATTACAAAATGTACGTCCACCGATTCCGCAACTGTTAGACACCTTAGTTCTTGCAACCTAATGGCTCGTTCGTTACGTTCCTCTATAATGTAAATGTCTCCTCATCATATACGATTTCAGTTTGCTCCGTGGCCGGCCCACGTGGTTATAGGCCCGTATTTGTATACTGACATTTTCACAATAAAGGTTTTTAAAACAAAACATGGTAGTAGTATTTATATTGGTAAAGTTTTTACTTTTAGTCACTGTTTTAGAATCAGTAAAAGGCAAGTGAAATAAAGCAGTCCAATTACATGACGGATAAAAGGTATAATATGTAGGAACGCAGTAAAGATAAATGGTCAAGGGCAGTTGTGTTTTCTACTCCTGCAACATAAAGTGATCGATAAGAATCTGATAATCAGGCGTATCGGCGAGTAAGACAGCAGGCCGAGTCTCTTTTACTCAACGGCTCCGTCATGGAACGAAGAAACGCCCTTTTTCTCGAAAAAGGAATATATTTTACTTGCAGGACAGTTGTAAATTTTCCGGGAAAGTACATTAGCCTGGAATATTATAACATATATGTTATAAAAAAAAAAGTTCGAAATCAATAAAAAGCGTATTTTTTAGGTCATATGACCAAGCTTTTCATTATTAAAATAACAAAATTTAAATGAACCAATAAAAAGTTTTATTAACAAGTCACATGACCTGTTATGCTTACGTTACGCGCTGCGCGCCGCGCCCCGGATCACTTCCGGGTGCGCTAACGTGGCGTGTCATATAACGCATTACGCGACAACGTAGGTCAAGAATATAGTCAAAATGTCTCCACCAACCAGCGTTCGGAACACAACCCCTTTCAGCAGTCCAAAAAGTTCTGTAAAATGACAACAGAGGGGACAGGCAACAAGAACCATCAGTCAAAGAGGGGAGGGCAAGTTCTTCTCTACCGGGTCATGTTGGGGCGCTACCGGAACTGATCGAATTGGTAGTCTACAGTGTTTCTGGATGTTTCAGACTAAAGCTGGCGTCAGCATGAGAGCACTACCATCTCGTAGCTCCGTCGTGGCCATTCCACGAGCAGACATGGCAGCCGCTCCCCACCAGAAGCCTGCGGGAGTCGGGGGCCCCCAAGACTTTTGTAGAATCTTCACGGCTGAGGGGACGCTTTCGAGAATGGGACCTAAGCCCTATCAGGGAAGCGTCCGAGTTCCAAGGGGTCCCAGGGCCATTTTAGTGGACCACGCCCAAATCTGAAGAGCCGGCCGCCATTTTGAGAGTCCTGTGGCAGTCGCCTATCGTTGCATCGCAAGAGCGGGAGCAACTCAACTACATGTTGAGCGAGACGCTGTAGTCGCAAGAGCGGGCGGTAAACAGCTGAATGGCGGAAGAGGCACAGTGTAGCAAAAGCGGGCGGAATGGCAACTAAAACGGTAAAGGGGCGCCCCACTACAGCGTGTCTTCAGGTCAAACGGATGGTGGGACAAGGTCCAGAATAGAAGAGTCATCAAAAGGCAAAAAGTTCCGCCGGACCCCGGGAGCCGGCCGCCTATGTCGGGGGCGATCTCAGGCTAAACCGGTGCTATAAGACTTGGGGAGGGGGTCGGAGCCAAGCGTCTTCTCCGAGTCCGTGCTATCACACCGCCCCTCGGGGGCCTCCGTCAAGCGGTTTAGGGAGGTACCATATCACATTGTTTTCAAATGCAGTCAGGTCCACAAACGACACTCACTTACTTTGAGAATAGTGAAGCTGCAGTAGGTGGAAATAAGCTTCAGACAGTGTTACAAGCGCTGCTCAGAACTCTGAACTATGGCACCCAACATCCAGAACTTATGCCATTTGAGAATGGCAGTGACCTTGAAGCAACTCAGGGACCAAAACCATTAACGTACTTTCACGTATGAAAATCTTACTTGGGGAGGGGGCAGGAGCGAAGCGCCCCCTCCCATTCCGCGCCACCACACCGTATGTTGAAAATCTGAAGCCATCGTTCTACAAACTCAACCAACCTTGGATGGAAAAATCTAGAAAAATGTACAAACTGAAAACCAGTTTTGGTCTGCATAGCATCAGTAGCAACGCTTGCTATCAGAGTGCATGAGTTTCATGCTCAATCGATTGAGCTAACCGGATCGGGCAATAAAAAGTATAAAATAGTTATGTAAATAGTTATTTAATAAAATGTTTTACCCTGTTTCTTTGCTGGTGTGTCGTCTATATTTTTAATATTTGCATAGGGTTTGTCGTTATTTTGGGCGGGGTGGGTGACGGAGCCGAGCTGTCTTGCAGCCCTCATGGTGTGGAGCTCAGTTCATCTCACTATTTTCGTATTTCTCATGAAGGGTTGTTCCTAATATTTCTATTTTAGCGAGGTCAAAAAGAGATCCAATTAGTGGCCTACTGATTTTGCTCGATTAATTTTATTTTTTTACACGATTTTTCACTATCTGCAAAGACTAAACAGAGTATTGCGACTTTGTGCTTGTTTGTAAATAGAGAATGAACCAAAGAGAATCAATTGTAAAACAGTAAATGCTTGGATAACAATCAATCAAATAGAGAGACAAGCAGGCACGACGGATTACAACGGGGGTAAAGGCCTGCGTTAACTACTCTTCACTATCTGCAAAGAGAGAGTACTACTAAGAGAAAAGAGGGGAGGGGGGCAGCGTTCAAAGCACATCAGCGTGCATAAACACGAAAAAGTTTTTACCTATCACGTACTTGACATTTTACAGCTTTTGATATTTGCTATTAAAAAACCAATGAAATTCACAGAAAAAACCATAGGTTATAGGCCATATATAGTTAGGAATTTGCATTTACAAAACCTTGAAAATTCACTGAAAAAACCATTGGTTATAGACCATATATAGTTAGGGATTAGCCTTTTCAAAACCTTATTTTACTCACACAAAACCATTGAAATTTCATATATAGTTAGTTCCACTAACTATATATCGCGCACCCGCAATCCACTGCTGATGATGTCACATATTACATCATTCATGACATGGTTAGTGACATCACTGATGACATCACTGATGACATCTCAAATGACATCACTGATGACATCTCAAATGACATCACTGATGACATCTCAAATGACATCACTGATAAAATCACTGATAACATCTCATTTGACATGACTGATCACATCACTGATGATATCATTCATGTGATAATACCATGAACCTCTTCAGACTCTAATATAACCTTAGATACAATCAGTGTAAACAGACAGTCACAGACTGTCACTCATCCATGGAGTTACTCACACACCTAGTCAGTTATGCAAAAAATCAATCACACCTCCATTTTCTCAACTATACAGTTATACACACCTTACTTATTCAAACATATACTAATACATATTTACTTTATTCTCTTATACAATCCCTGATACATGTTCACAATGATCCATACAGCCATTCACACATTCACTGGCTCTTATGCACAGTTATTTATAAATGTCAACTCTCACATGTACTGTTTTACATATGTACTTACTTTGACATGTAGCACTGAGATATCCATTCACTCACTAATACACTCATGCACAGTCAACCGCCCATACAGCTGTTTCCACATGCACTTTTGAACCCATACATATAGTGAATCAACTACTCACACATCTATGTACAGAGTCACACACCTCCCAGCCACCCATACACACACACTCAGTTTCCCATACAAATACTTGGACAACCAATGAATAACCCATACAGTTACTCATATAGCTACTGATCAACATATGCAGCAGTTTGTAGAACAACAGATATAATGATGCACAAATTAAAACAGTTTAGTCACTAACCCATGCACTCAGTGAGACACATTTAATCACTCACTCATACAGTCAGTCATGCACCTACTAAATCCTTCATCCAGACACTTATACATCCACTCATTCTTCAATATGTAAGACATATTTTAACTTTACAGAAACATACAGTCACTGGATGTTGTCATCAGTGATGTCATCAGTGATGTCATTTGAGATGTCATCAGTGATGTCATCAGTGATGTCACTAACCATGTCATGAATGATGTAATATGTGACATCATCAGCAGTGGATTGCGGGTGCGCGATATATAGTTAGTGGAACTAACTATATATGAAATTTCAATGGTTTTGTGTGAGTAAAATAAGGTTTTGAAAAGGCTAATCCCTAACTATATATGGTCTATAACCAATGGTTTTTTCAGTGAATATATATATATATATATATATATATATATATATATATATATATATATCCAGAAAGTCGTCGGATTCACCATCTGCCTCCACGCAGAACAACGAAAGGAGCGAGACCACAAGGTAAGTGCAGTTTCCTTCAGTGCATTTTATTTACGTGCAAAAGTTACAGCCTGCAATCCAACATGACGCGTTTCACCTCGAGAGAGGCTTGATCACATAGCGTGTCATGGACACAAACAAGGGTTTTTAAAGTGCTAGTGCCTAATTTCAAACAGCTGTGCAGTTCACATTTTTTTCTCACTTTGACACGTTTTTTTCATTTCATCAACAGTGAAAACATACTCTGCTGGGTCAACATGGGATAAAGGGCTTAGTGCCCAAAGGGTTCCGGTGTATATAAAAAAAATATATATATATCTTTCTGAAGTATACAATTCTCCTTAAAAATTTATATAAATAGATAAATTTCATATATATACACATGGTTAAAATTTGTCCATATCCAATACGTATAATATACTTCATATATATACACAATTAGATAAGTATTCGCAAACATTGTTCATATGTAAATGTCTACGATGTTATGAACCCAAATTTATCGCTGTAATCACAAAAATATAGTTTTCACATAAAAAAGAGATGGAGAAACAAGAATTCCGCCCTAGTGGGCTTATTCAGAGGAACTGCACATTCTGGTAAACACAATAAGGGCATGCACTATTAAATCAACCTCTTATAGTTACTGCAGATCGAAATTTGTTGTGAGTGAAAAGTGCTTATACTAGATGTTAAAAAGCATGCTACAGTTAACAGCAGGTAGCAGAGTCAGATAAAAACAAATCGAGAGCCAGCTAAGGGGGAAATTTTACAGATACCCCTAAATAAAGCCAAATACAAGATCGTGAGTCATACAGAAATGAGGGACAGCAGAATTATATTGGCTAGAGACAGGTGTAAAGGTCCTCGCTATTGTTTAAACCTGCTGGGCTCTTTGTGTTGAACTCGAGTATGAACCTTGTTTCCAAGAGACGTAATTTAGCGTCTCGATTACCCCCTCTCTTGAGAGGCAAAACTGAGTCAACTAAAAAATATTGAAGGCTACTGGGGTCACTATTATGAGTGGTTTCGAAATGTCTGGCCACGGGGTATGCCTGATCCTTTCCAGAGATAGCCCTGAGATGTTGTAAAATCCGCTTGTGGGCAGGTGGGCGAGTACTTCCCACATATTGTAGTCCACAAGGGCATTGCAGGACATAGACAACATATTCTGTCTTGCATGTTAACCTTTTATTAATAACAAAAGGTTTTTCTGAAAAGGGGCGTGAAACCTGAGTTTTGTTAATCCCGTGGCGGCAAGCTTTACATGTAAGACATTTCTTGAAACCGGTAATGTGATCCATCCAGGATTTTGTAAGTTCTAATGTATTGCTGACTAGGGTACTGGCAAGACTGGGTGATTTTCGGAAAGTTAGGCTAGGCTTGTCTGGTACCAGACTCCCTATAACTGGGTCACCCTTGACCAGGTTCCAGTTTTTATTTAGAATTTTCCTGATCTGGGAATGCTGGTTACTATAGGTCACAATGGCTCTAGATTGAATTAGCTCATTGTTACTACACTCCGCATCAGATCTAGTTTTGGGCACCAGGGCTTCCTCCCTATTGATTTTCTTGGTACGTCTAATCGCTCCATCAATTAGAGTACTGCTGTAACCCCTTTGTAGGAACCTAGCTTTACTGGCTTGTTGCGCCAGGTCACATTCCAAGTCAGAGCTACAGATTCTCCGCAATCTCAGCATCTCCCCGTAGGGGATGCTGCGGATAAGGTGTTGAGGATGCTGGCTGCTGGCGTGTAGAATTGTGTTACCAGCAGTTGATTTTCTGTGCAACCTAGTTTGCAGAGTGTCATCCCTGATATAAACCTCCACATCTAAGAAAGTAACCTTTTCCTTATCGATGTGTGATGTAAATTGGAGGTTTAAACTATTTACATTGAGTTGTTTTACAAATTCTGTAGCCTCTTCATGCAACCCCCTCCAAATCATAAAAAGATCATCAATGTACCTTAGGTAGAGCATAACCTTGTTCTGCATCGTTGTCCTGTGTTCACCCATAAGGACCCGCTCCTCCCACAGTCCCATATGGAGACAAGCAAAACTGGGGGAGAAGCAGGCCCCCATAGCCACTCCTCTTAGTTGCTGGTATAATTGATTGTTGAAGATAAAAAAGTTCTGTTCTAAACATATCTTCAACATGCCAACAATCATCTTGTTATGATGTAGATATTCAATGGGGCGTTTGTCAAGGTAATACTCAACTGCTTTTATGCCATCGCAGTGTCGAATGGATGTATACAATGATGTAACATCCATAGTGATAAGCAACAGTTCGTCATCCCAGGTAATTGAAGCCAGTTTGCACAAAAAGTCAGTCGTGTCTCTGACATAAGAATCCAAGCCCTTTACCCATTCCTGCAGGAAGTAGTCAATATAGCGGGAAATGCATTGCGTGGAGCTATCTATGGCCGATATAATTGGCCTCCCAAGGGGCACAAGGGCATCCTTGTGCACCTTGGGCAGGAGATAGAAGCTGGGGATGACTGGGTAATCTTTCTTCAGGTATTTATATTCGTCAAAGGATATTAAACCACTACTTCGCCAAGCCATAAGTTTTGAGTTCTGGTCAGTCCAGGCTGCTCTGATGGTGAGTAAATTGCTCTTTTTGTAGCAGTCCGTGTCACCCAGTTGAAACTCGGCCTCCTTGATGTATTCTTCACGTTTCCAAAGGACGATGTTACCTCCTTTGTCGGCCGGCTTGACTATGATTTTGTCATTGTTTTTTTATTTTTTGACCAGATTGTAATAGCATTGGTTTTTCCTGTTGATGACTTTTTCTTTCTCGGGATGACGCCCGAAACACGTTTGGCATGTAAATGGACGGATGTGCTGCAGGCTGTTGTGTTGCTGCCAACGGTAAATGTGTATCAACCCCCTCGTGAGTGACCTTCCAATTTGGCAACTTGTGGAAAGAATTTAAGGCGGCTAGGCCGTTCGCGGAAGGTCCCGCCGCTGAAACTAGTGGATCTACACTGCTCAGCATCTTGTGCAGTGAACAGAACGAGGGGAGCCTGAACCGCTGGTAAATATTGGCAGCATGAGGGCGCTGCATGACATTTCCTTCCACCCACTGGGGTAAAACATTGACAAACAACGATAAATCAGAGGTACCCACTGGGGTTGTAGCACGATTAAGTTTGGGCAATTGACTGCTGAGACCAGAATGCAACTTTGCCACACCCACATGGGTGGGACTTGTTATTCAATAAATCATGTGCATATTATCAGCCTCTGTTTCTCGTTGTACAGCCAGTGATCAAGGGCGGGATGACGCCCGAAACGCGTTTGGCATGTAAATGGACGGATGTGCTGCAGGCTGTTGTGTTGCTGCCGGCGGCAAATGTGTATCAACCCCCTCGTGAGCGACCTTCCAATTTGGCAACTTGTGGAAAGAATTTAAGGTGGCTAGTACGGTCGCGGAAGGTCCCGCTGCTGAAACTAGTGGATCTACACTGCTCAGCATCTTGTGCAGCGAACAGAACGAGGGGGGCCTGAGCCGCTGGTAAATATTGGCAGCATGAGGGCGCTGCATGACATTGTCCTTCCAACAAAAGGGGGTAAAACATTGACAAACAACGATAAATCAGAGGTGCCCACTGGGGTTGTAGCACGATTATGTTTGGGCAATGGACTGCTGAGACCAGAATGTAACTTTGCCACACCCACATGGGTGGGACTTGTTATTCAATAAATCATGTGCATATTATCAGCCTCTGTTTCTTGTTGTACAGCCAGTGATCAAGGGCGGGATGACGCCCGAAACGTGTTTGGCATGTAAATGGACGGATGTGCTGCAGGCTGTTGTGTTGCTGCCATATTTACAACAAGGGGTGGTGAGGGACAGAGTCTCTGAATTAAGCAGAAAGCTCTCACCCAGTCAAGAGATCAGGGCTAGATCCAACACCGTTTTTTAGCTCACTGCACCATCCCAGTTTCAGAACCTGGCTGTTTGCAAATTAGTCTGTTCCTGTCCCAGTGCATGATGGGAACAGGGCAAACCAAACTACAAAAGCCAATTCTTACACTGGGAAGGAAACAAGCTCCCGGGGACCGGTTTCTGGCATTACAGCTGTCTTCGGCCCGGTTTGCTTGAATCCTGATGGTGCAATGAGCAAGGGTCTCACATCTGAGAATACCCTTCCACGCTTAGGGTGGACAAAAATATTTACAACAAGGGGTGGTGAGGGACAGAGTCTCTGAATTAAGCAGAAAGCTCTCACCCAGTCAAGAGATCAGGGCTAGATCCAACACCGTTTTTTAGCTCACTGCACCATCCCAGTTTCAGAACCTGGCTGTATGCAAATTAGTCTGTTCCTGTCCCAGTGCATGATGGGAACAGGGCAAACCAAACTACAAAAGCCAATTCTTACACTGGGAAGGAAACAAGCTCCCGGGGACCGGTTTCTGGCATTACAGCCGTCTTCGGCCCGGTTGGCTGAAATGCCAGAAACCGGTCCCCGGTAGCTTGTTTCCTTTCTGGTGAAGAATTGGCTTGGTAGTTTAGTCTGCCCTGTTCCCATGATGCACTGGGCCAGGGACAGACTGATTTGCATATAGCCAGGTTCTGAGCTGGGATGGGGCATTGAGATAAATAACGATGATGGATCAAGCCCTGATCTTTGGACTGGGTAAGAGTGGTCTGCTCAATTCAGACACTCTGTTCATCACCACCCCCTTTTCTGAATCGATTTTGGCCACTATAGGTGTGGCAGGGTATACTCAGACATGAGTCCCTTTCTCACTGCTCCATCAGGATTCAAGCAAGCCGGGCCGAAGACGGCTGAAATGCCAGAAACCGGTCCCCGGTAGCTTGTTTCCTTTCTGGTGAAGAATTGGCTTGGTAGTCTAGTCTGCCCTGTTCCCATGATGCACTGGGCCAGGGACAGACTGATTTGCATATAGCCAGGTTCTGAGCTGGGATGGGGCAGTGAGATAAATAACGGTGATGGATCAAGCCCTGATCTTTGGACTGGGTAAGAGTGGTCTGCTCAATTCAGACACTCTGTTCATCACCACCCCCTTTTCTGAATCGATTTTGGCCACTATAGGTGTGGCAGGGTATACTCAGACATAAGTCCCTTTCTCACTGCTCCATCAGGATTCAAGCAAGCCGGGCCGAAGACGGCTGAAATGCCAGAAACCGGTCCCCGGTAGCTTGTTTCCTTTCTGGTGAAGAATTGGCTTGGTAGTTTAGTCTGCCCTGTTCCCATGATGCACTGGGCCAGGGACAGACTGATTTGCATATAGCCAGGTTCTGAGCTGGGATGGGGCAGTGAGATAAATAACGGTGATGGATCAAGCCCTGATCTTTGGACTGGGTAAGAGTGGTCTGCTCAATTCAGACACTCTGTTCATCACCACCCCCTTTTCTGAATCGTTGTGTTGCTGCCGGCGGCAAATGTTTATCAACCCCCTCGTGAGCGACCTTCCAATTTGGCAACTTGTGGAAAGAATATATATATATATCCATATATACTTTTTACTGTGATCAAGGGCATCCGCCTGAAACGCGTCAGTCCGCTGCGCTGTTGAACCTGGTTAAATAAAATCTTTTTTGCCTTATCTTTAGGATTCGTTGGTCTCTGTTCGCCAGAGCTGGAAGTTCAGGACTAATTGTTTGAATCATATATATATATATATATATATATATATATATATATATATATATATATATATATATATATATATATATATATATATATTTTCTCCAATCCTGACAATCACTTTTAGAAATCAGGCGCTGACTCCGTGGGGTCTCGTTTCAGAAACAAGTTTTTATTTTCTTAGTGCTTAGGATTGACGCGTTTCGACGGTCACAGCCGCCTTGCTCACAACACAGAGCAACATTACGTCATTGCTTTTAACATGTCAACATGTGATTGGATCTCTGAATGGTTTCCCCGTAGTCATGACTACCAGTTCAGAGCTCACTGGAAATTTACAGCGTTCTCTGTGTGGTACAACTGATGTTAAATTAAATCAACACTCTTAATGTTAAATTCACATTTGTTCATTTTGCATTAACCACATGGCTGCTGGGCGTTTTCCCCCCCTGTGCTGGAAAATGCCATTTTAGTGGCACCATGACGAGCTCAGCTCGTCATCAGCACACAACACCTTTTGGTGATGACGAGCTGAGCTCGTCATCAGCATCGAAAGGGTTAAATAAAAAGCAATTGCTGTCATTGCCGATTATTAAAGAGTACGATAAAGTAAATTAGAGCATTTCCCTTTTTGTAAATTAATAAACGTTTGCATATAAATTCGGTTATCGCAATGTGTTAAAATAAAACAGATAAATCTGCATTAAAAGTACCATCATTTTAAAATTGTACTTGCGTTATAATGGGTCTAGTGCCCAATTAATGATCATGTACCTATTGACATTTTACTGTTCGTTGTGTAATACCACATTTGATAAATTCTGAATTAAGCCCAAGTGGGCAAAGGTAACACATCGCAAAAAGATTTGTCCAAACCAATTAATTCTTATGCTTCATGTTTCATTAATACACTCTGTAATTTCTTAACAATAAGATGTCATTGTATTTAGAGGAAACCATAAAAAATGGGTTCTGTGAGCATGTATACTGCTATTTCAGATAGATGACATATATCTTATACATTAAAATTATCTAGGACTCTGTTTTCGGAGGAATGGTTTGAGAGCTTACAGAATTGATTTAAGTTAGATTGTAAAGAGATCATAAATGTACACTAAGAGCTTCGTCTGCATTCAGACCTTGTGGCGCCTTGCTGTCTAGGAGAATGATGTACCTCGACTCTAATCTCCGGAGGGCTAGTTGTCTGTTCCCCCCTCTCATGCTTTTTTTCACATGGTCTATGACGAAGTATTTGATGTTGTCTGCATTGCCTTCATGTGTCATATTTATATGCCTCGCCACTGGATACGTTGGGTCATTATTTTTTATGGCCCTGAGATGCTGAAGCACTCTAACGTGGACCGGGTGTATTGTACTCCCCACGTATCTTTTATCGCAACTACATTGCAGAACATAGACTGCGAAGTCTGTTTTGCATGTGTAATTTGCTCGTATCTCTAGCGGAGTTTTTCTGTATGGAACATTTACCTTGGTACATGGTGTGCAGGAGGCAAGATGGCCGCGGGTGGGTTGTGGTGAGCAGTCGCACCAAAAACCCCTCTCCCATCCAGACGCAAAATAACTATTGAACAAGAGGGATGTAGCGGAGCGCTGAAAATGATAGCGCTTGAACATCCGGATGGCTGCTGAATTTGCCTGCATGAAGGTCGGAATCGTAGGTGGGAAGTGGATTGTGCAACCGAGTACCGGTCAGCTCAGAAGCAGAGTGGTGGCAGAATTCAGCAAACTTTCAAAGGCAGTCAGAGCACTTACAGGCAGCCTGCTGAGGCAAGTGTTCAGAGCTTCGGCGGCCGGTCTGAAGGAGATAAGCGGCACGTTATACACGAAAATGCCACTGAGCTCTGTGAAGACCGACAAAATGCCATTAAGGTCTGTGAAGGCTGACAAGACGAAAGCTGGCGACGGGGATGAAACCAACAAATCAAACCCTAGCGGACCGGGGACACCCGCTGCAGCGAAAACACAAATGCCATTGAAGAACGCGGGCGCTATCAGGAAAGCGCCAGCGCCAGTGCCAATTACTAAAAGGAAGCTGGATCAAAAAGGAAAGCCACCCGGTGGGGAGGAGGGTGTTACAGTCAAAGGACGTACTAAAGTACTTGAAAAGCCAGCGCTTTTAAAATCAAAAAACAAGGGAACCCCCCACAGGCAGTCCACCCTACCTGAGTCATTCACCCGCCCAATTAGTGCAGAATCGGCGGGTTTGGCAGCAGGAGCCCCCGGCAGTGAAGAATCAAACTCTGGAGTTGGTCAGAAGAGCGTCCTCGAAGACGCAGCGGCAGAAACAACTATGAGAGCTGGAGACGTGACAGACGCCGAGTCAACTGTTGCTAGGCAACCGCTCTCTGGGAAACTCGAGCAGAGCAAACCAAACGCTGACGCTGACAGGAGCAAGAGAGAGATGGCAGAGGAGAATTTGGGACAGAGGGCTCTGAAAGGGGCTGAAAAGAGCAGAGAGAAGGAGGCTCCCGTGGATGAGGAAGGTGGTAAGGGGGCTCCAAGGGGGGCTGAAAATTCAGATATGCTTCAAGCGATTATGCAGGTGGAAGCAGAATTACTGGCTAACTCCCCCAACCCCACATGGGGGAGTACAGTAAGTTTGGTGGCAGAAAACCCGGAAATGGGGCATCTCAGGGAGAAGGAAGATATATGCTCATTGGAGGGAGAGCATTTCTTCTCAGTAAATGAGGATTCCGACTTTGTACAGCAGGAAAAGGTGACAACAACAGATGAGGAGGAGGAAGAGGAAGCAGAGAAGGAGGAGGATGAAAATGAAGACGAAGATGAAGTTGAAGGTGAAGAGGACTCATGGTCGGACTCTACCTCCTCAGGAACCGATATAGGCAAAGGCTTAACTCAAAAAAGGAAACAGATAAGGCGCTCCAGACACGAAAGATCACCCACAGGAGGTGCCGAGAGGAAGTTGGACCGGGATTACTCGGCAACGTCGCAGACATATCAGGAAGAGCATGAAACAGACCCAGGGCAAGAGGGCGCACTGGGAATGGTATTCAATATGTTGAAACAAATACAAACTGAAGCGAGGTCTACTAGCCGTAAAACAAGACAAGATTTCAAGAGGATTCAAACGACGCTCCGAAAGACAAACAAACTATATGAAGGTCTGGCTGGGAGAGTTGCTGAGGTAGAGGAAAGAACAGGCAAGGTGGAGGATGACGTCCGCAGTCTCAGCGAATTTAAGTCACAGCAAGACAAGAAGGCTGACGATTTTCTTTGGAAGATGGAGGACTTCGAAAATCGTCAGAGACGCAATAATGTTCGCATTTTGGGGGTGGCAGAAGGGCTTGAAGGGCAGGACCCTAGGGGGTTCGTGGTCAAACTTCTAAAGGCTGCTTTTCCTGAGTCCCAGTGGCAGTGGGAGGCAGAGATCCAGAGGGCGCACAGGTTCCCTTTTGTCCAGCGTAAGTCATACGGAGCCGAAGGAGGCTCTAAGGAGCCATACCCCAGAGCAATATTAGTGTATGTTGGAAACTTTCTTCTCAGAGAAGAAATAATCCAGAAAGCTAGACCTGACAGTAAAAGAACAGTGGAGGGTGTTACCTTTTTTACGAGACCTGACTTTTGTCATGTGACAGTGGAGAGGAGGTGGAGGCTCAGGAAAATGATCCCGCAGTTTCAGGCCGTAGGGTCAGAGGCATATTTGCTATTTCCTGCTAGGCTGAAAGTGATCACCAAGGGTAGAGTCAGGATGTTTATGTCGGAAGTGAAAGCACAGGAGTTTATTCAAGAGCTGGGGAAGGAGAAGAAATAACAGGTTGAGATCCGCTAAGATGGCTGAAGATTTTCAAATATAGATAATGGGGGGGTTCTCCTTTCTTTAAAATCCCTTTTGTTCAGGAGAGATTTATCCTTTAGTAGAGGGGGTCACTTAAGAAGGTGGGAGAGGGGTGCGACTGACACAACCAGGAAGCGATCACACATAGGTCATTATTGACCTATTTGCCTGTAGGGAGGGGGGAAGGGAGGGAAGGGGAGGGAAGGGGGAGGGGAGGAGGTGGGAGACAAAAAAGTCTATTGTTTTGTTATGTTTGTTAGCACACATTGATTGCATATATAGTTTGTCATCTATATTTTTGAGCAGAGAAGGGAGGGGAAGGATGGGTAAAGGGGAAAAGATGGATAAAGAAACTGCAGGGATACAAAGAAATGTTTGCCTATATAATATACAATGTCATGTAAGTTAGCCTCGATAAATGTTTGCGGTTTGAATGATCCAAGGAAAAGGGCGAATGTAGCAGCTTACTTTAGGACATTACAAGTCGACTTAGTATGTCTACAGGAAACGCATATAGAGGAAAAGCAGATATACTTATTGAATCAAATGGGCTTTGATGTACTGGCTGCTAGTAGGCAAGGAACTAGGACAAGAGGAGTCGCAATTTTGGGGAGAAGAAGAGAAGCGATAGTTAAAAGAAAGAAAGAAGATCAATGGGGGAGATGGGCTATGGCGGAAATATGTTTTAAGGGCCTTAAGTTTACTTTAGTAACCATATACGGATCAACAGAGGATGATCCCGAGTTATGGCAATTTATAGATGCAGAATTAGCGCAGTGGCCTGAACCAGTAGTATGCTGTGGTGATTTTAATTTACATGACCCTACAAGTACATTTTTGAATACAGGAGCAGGGTATAGGGGTAGAAAAAGAAGGGTGTATAGGGCTATTGTCAACATGGTCAACAATAATAGTTTGGTAGATCCCTGGGTGATGCAGCATCCACTGTTAGATAGTAGTACTTTCTTCTCGGCACCACATCAGGTGTTGGTAAGACTTGATTATTTTTTAGTCTCAAGGTCTCTGGTTTCGGAGACACAGATTGAAAAGCACCCAAGGATCATCTCTGATCATAGCCCATTAGTTTTAACAGTGAAGATACCGCAAATACAGAATAAGAGGTCTACATGGACTTTTGAGAGGAGCCTTCTTCAAGATGCTGAATATAGGATGCATATGGAGAAGTGGATTGGGCTTTTTTGGGAGATTAATCATGGCACTGCCTCCATAGGACAAACTTGGGACTGTTTTAAAGCGGGAATTAGAGGTGAGACACTGTGCTATGTATTGGCAAGACGCAAGAAAGAGAGGTTAAA
The DNA here is from genome assembly GCF_964263255.1 of Lissotriton vulgaris. NCBI lineage: Eukaryota > Metazoa > Chordata > Amphibia > Caudata > Salamandridae > Lissotriton > Lissotriton vulgaris. The sequence continues at coordinate 5,939 of NW_028246434.1, read as the reverse complement.
GAATGAGGTTATCAAGCAAAAACTGAATATTGAGGAAAGAAAGCTAGTTGCTGCAGTAGAATCCAAATCCTGTTTGGAACACATATTACTAAATCTGGTAGCACTAAAGGCTGAAGCTGTTGAAAGTTTTTCCAGAAAGCTTGCGGAAAAATATTTGGCTAAAAAACAGGAGGTTTATGAATGCAGTGAAAAAGTGGGTCATATCCTTGCGGTTAAAGTTAGGCAGCAGAGGGCAGCCGCTGAGATAAAAGAGATATTGGATCCAATAGGGGTTACAGTTACAGATCCAGATAGGGTAAGAGATGTCTTTAGAACATTTTACGAGAAACTGTATACACGGGAAGCTACAGGGGGAATAGGGGAAATTCGTAATTACCTTGAAGATATAGTCCCTCCATCTATCTCAAAAGAGGAAGAAGAAATGTTAGAAGCTGCCTTAGGCCTGGAGGAATTTTTTGATGCATTAAGCAGTTTACCATCAGGAAAAGCATCTGGGCCTGATCAAATCCCGGTCGAATTTTATAAAGTATTTCGCGATTGCCTGTTGATCTATATGTTTGAGGTTATGCTATATGTACAACAAGGGGGGCAGGCTCCGGATTCATGGGGAGGGGCCGATATTATTGTCATTGCTAAAAAAGCGAAGCCCTTAAACCTTCCTGGATCCTACAGGCCAATTACCCTCATGAATTCGGATGTTAAGGTATATTCGAAGATGTTGGCAAAGAGACTAGCAGGATGCATTGAACATTTGGTGAGCCCTTCACAGCATGGTTTTATACCCGGGAAGGGCACTACACAGCATATTAGGACCGTGATTACTATGTTGGATGCGGCAGAGGTCACAGGCGACCCTATTTCAGCACTCTTCCTTGATGTCGAGAAGGCTTTTGATAGGGTCGCCTGGGATTATCTATGGGAAGTTATGAAGTGGTGTGGAATCGGGCCAGGTTACATACAGGCCATACAGGCTTTATATAGAGAGCCGATTGCTAAAATCAGAGTAAATGGAGGACACTCAGATTTAGTATATATACAAAGAGGGACGCGACAGGGCTGTCCGTCATCCCCATTGCACTTTGCCCTATACATAGAGCCGCTACTCCGCAAATTAGAGAGAAATCCTGAAATTTGTTCTATGTCATTAAATGGCCGCACTGTGAAAACTCTCGCCTACGCGGATGACGTGGCTATACTGACTCCGAATCCGGATATAGCTATGGTGGGAGTAGAAGCAGAGGCACATGGCTTCGGGCTGGTTTCAGGCTATAGCCTGAACAAGACGAAAACCCAGATAATTAGGAATAGGTTTGCAACTAGTTCAGATAACAGGGTGGTTGACAGTGCTATATATTTAGGGATCGACATTTCCGCAAACCTAGAGGAGGTAGTAGAGCGCAATATGGAGCCACTGATAGCAAAGGTAAAAAAAGACCTGGAAAGTATAAATAATTTGCACCTTTCGTTGGTTGGATGCACGAATGTGCTGAAAATGATGGTCTTGCCAAAATTTTTGTATCTATTCAGGTCAATACCTTTAACTTTTGAGAACAAATGGTTCAATATTTTAGAGAGTGTAGCTAACAGATTTATTTGGGCTCAAGGAAAAACGCGTAGGGCTTATAAATTCATCACTTTGTCAAGGGATAGGGGGGTTGGGGTGCACCAGATTTTAGACTGTACTATTTGGCTGCTGCTCTTCAGTATTTGCAGGGATTAATAGGAGGAGGCGGAGGGCCATCAAAGGCCATCAATATGTCAATCGAAGCATATACAGCGGTATTAGGGCAAAATACAGAAAACTGCTTCTTGTATGTTACGGATTTAAGTCATTTTAGAAGGCAGACATACAAGACCCTCAGGGCAGCACTTAAAATTTGGAGCTCCTTCCTGAAAAAGACAGGCATGGGAAGATTTAATAGATATACCAAAGTCTATAAAAACAAATCCTTCCCACAGGAAATTTTTGCTGATGCTGTAATGGCGGAATGGGAAGACAAAGGGATACACCAAATTGGGGATTTAATAAGTTCAGAGGTGATTGTACAATTTGAGGATTTGGTTAATGTTTATAGAATAAACAGAAGGGATTTTTTTAAATACCTTCAGATTAGGAGTTTTTTAAGAAACAAACAGGGGGGGCCGATCGGGTTTCAACCTAATGAATTGATGGAAGGGATAACTGCAGGGGAGGAATACTCCATTAGGTCAATATATGCCGCCTTGGCAAAAAATAGACCACATGACCTGGATAAGCACAGGGAGAAATGGGGGGAGAGAATAGAGGCTACTCCTGAAGCATTTGACGAATCCCTGGAATTAGGTCGGTCCCTGCTCTGCTCTGCCCCTCTGCAATCCCAGCACTATAAAACCCTATTTTCGCTGTATCATACCCCAGCCAGGATTGCAAAATGGGGGGGGACCGAGGGTATTACTTGCCCCAGATGTAACTCCAATGAGGCAGACATTGTTCACATGTTTGCGACATGTCCCCAATTATATACATTAATCAAGGACATAGAGCACTTTTTAGTTAATTCACTAAAGGTTAAAATAACTTTTACAGTTAGTCTCATTATGCTGGGAGTCGATGCGGCAGAGGCCCAAATGGATTCAGGCGACGCAATGTTTTTGTTCATGGTAGCTGCGGTTTTTAGATTAACATTAGCTAGAGTATGGCTAGATAAGAGTCCACCATCCATGCAAATATGGTTATCAAATCTTATGGCTATATACAATTTAGAGAAACATATATATGCAAGGAAAGGTAGGATTGGTAGAGCTCGAGGCATTAAAATTTGGGGGCCTTTGGAGAAGTGGAGAACAGGAATAGGTTGATAAGTTTTGCTGTTGATTTACGAATTTGCTTGTATTATAGTGTAATACGATATGTGGATGATTTTTGCTTCTTTTTCCTGAGCTTATCCTGTTTTTGAACTAGGATTTTCTTTTACCACTGTGATATGGACAATTGTAAGAGTAATGGGAAAATGCTGTTTTGCATTACTTTCTTTTCTTTTTTTGAAAATGTGTGCTTTTTATCTAAAAGTTCAAAATAAAAATATATTTAAAAAAAAAAAAAAAATGGAACATTTACCTTGGTAACATTGGTACCATACTGACATGCTTTGCATTTTGTACATTTAAAAAAAACATTTTTAGTTCTTAACCATGGCGGCTCTTTCTTTTTCAGCACTGGGGCATTATCTACCAGCTCTTCCCTCATACTTTTCGCTTTTCTGAAAGTGAGTTGTGGGATTTTGTTACAGCTTTTGCCTATTATCGGATCATTCCGAACTATGGGCCAATGTCTATAAATTATGTTTCTCACTTGTTTGTGGTATGCATTATACCCTGTGACAAGGCGTGGGGTTCCTGTATTTTGTTCTTACTTTGGTTTTTCAATCTTGGCGGAGAACAATAGGTCTTTTCCATCCCTAATGTCACATTTCTGTTCCGCCGTTTTCAGTATATGTTCAGGGTAGCCTCTGAGTTTTAACCTGCTGAACAATTTGGTCTTCGAATTTTTGTAGCTTGTGGTTGTGCTACAGTTTCTTTTCATTCGGAGGCATTCTGCATATGGTATGCTGTCAATTAGATTTGGAGGGTGAAAACTGGAGGCATGCAAGATAGTGTTTCCTGCAGTTGGCTTGCGATATGTATTGGTTTGTATTACATTATCCACGATCAACAGTTCCAAGTCTAAGAAATTTATCCTACTTTTACTTATCTCGCAGGTAAATTTTAAGTTTAGACTATTTTGGTTGAGCTGTTCTGCAAACTCTCTTGCACTTGCTTCGCTACCTTTCCAAATTAAAAAGATATCGTCTATGTAACAACAATAAAACGTCACATTTTCTGTCATTTCCTCCATATGTTTCACCCTGAGTACTTGCTCCTCCCACCAGCCCATATGCAAATTAGCATAGCTGGGGGCGAAGCAAGTACCCATGGCCGTCCCTTGTGTCTGTTTGTACAGCAGTTTGTTAAAACTAAATGTGTTATTCTCCAAGCACCACTCGGTCATTTGGAGTAACATCTGTGTGTGTTTATACAAGTCTAGGCTTCGGCCTCCCAAGTAGTGTCTGATTGCATTGAGCCCATCTAGGTGTCTTATGCTTGTATACAGGCTTTTAACATCTAGTGTCACAAAAACATAATCTAGGTCCCATTTTACATCATAGATTTTTTTCAAAAAATCACCACTGTCTCTTGTGTATGAAGGTAGAGCCTTAACAAAGGGTTGCAGAAAGGAGTCCACAAAACGGCTTGTATTCTCAAACAAACCTCCGATGGCGGAGATTATCGGTCTTCCTGGGGGGCAGGTAGGGTTTTTATGCACTTTTGGGATTAGATACAGGTTTGGCGTGATTGGGTAGTTGTTCCGTAAGAACTCAAATTCATTTTTTGAAATGGTTCCCGCCGATTTCCAGTCATATAGACTCCTATGATATCTTTCTTTTATACTGAAAATATTGGTTTCACTAATCCTTTGGTAACATTCTCTGTCAGACAGTTGTGATAACGCTTCAGCATTGTACATCTCCAGTGGCCAGAGAACTACGTTACCACCTTTATCCGACCAGCGCACAACTACATCGCTTCTTTCTCTTATTTTTGTCATGACCTTTTCATACGCCAATCTTTCGTTCGCATGTGTTTTGTAGAAATCATTGCTACTTGACCATGATAAGGTTTTTAAATCGCTTATGACTTTTTCAGAAAAAATGTCAATGCAGTCTTTGGGCATAATGGGACAAAATGTAGATCTTGGCTTAAAGTTCGTCTTTGATGAACCCCCAATACTTACTCCAGCATATTCAGCTGCTTCCTGGGTGTCCATTATTTCACTTGATTCATCTGTGTCCAACTCTACCATTTCCCTGATGAAAGGCATATCATCGATGTGCCAGCTTGTGGCTCCTGAAAATTCTTTTTCCGTGTTACTCATCTCTTTGCTGTTGAAGAAATGTTTTTTTAATTTCAGTTTTCTTGTAAACTGATGCAAATCTATCCGAGTCTGAGTGTAGTTGAAATTGGTCCGTTTGCAATAGGTTAATCCTAGAGACAAAGTTTTTTCTTCTTCATTTGTTAAGGCCATATTTGTTAAATTAATGACTGTGTTTTTGTCTTTCATATTTTCATCAAGTTGTGTTTCCATTATCGTCTGTAGTTCCGTCTGTAATTCTGTTTCCTTGTATTGTCTTTTTGCTGTTTTGCATTTTCCCCATCTCCTGTTTTTTCATTTCCTGCTTTTCGTGATGTCGCAGCTTTGTCTTTTGTCGAGTTCCTTCGGCCCCGCAGTGGCCTTAGGGTTCTCAGTCTTTCCTCTCGTAAAAAATCTAACTCGTCTACAGGTGTGGGTACTTCATCATCTGCTGCCATTGATCCCGATGTACCAGGTTCAGATTCGGCTCCAGAACTTACTTCGGATTCTTCTGGTGTTCTATTGTCCTCTGCATTTGAGGCAGTTTGTTTTCTTTTTCTGAAGCTGTCATATTTTTTAGCAAACGTATAAATGCGCCCTTTCATATAGTCTGCGCGATCTCTTTGAAATTTTTCGGCTTTCCGTTCTTTTATAGTTTGCTCGTATTTGGTCACACGTATTTTTATATCAGTCATTTGTTTACTTATGAAATCTTGATCTTCTTGTTTGTCTAATTCCTGTGCAATGTTGGCTAATTGCGCCAAAAGTTTTTCTCTGTCTGTTGTCGCATATTTTACCAGTATCTCCAACATGTTTTTTGATGACTGTGCATTATTGTTAGCCCACTCTTCCAACATTTTCGGGTCGGGGTTGTCATATGTTGGGGCAAGAAGAATTCTCAGGCCTCTGGGTACTCTATTCACTTCTAAGTACCTACGCAATGAAGTACACTCCCACCACTTATATATATATATATATATATATTTATATATATATATGTGTGTGTGTGTGC